>NW_015505503.1:695910-719579 GCF_001515645.1 Sinocyclocheilus grahami
TATATATATATATATATATATATATATATATATATATATATATATATATATATATATATACAGTAAGATAGCGTTACCATTACGTGATGCATTTTTGATTTAAACAGTAATCTATCCACATAGACCAGATCTTTCAGCTGCACCAGCAAATATCAGATTTTATATCAAAACAACAATGAAAATAATCCATTTAGTCCCGATATGACTGTCATACTCTGTACAGATCTCCTTTATGAATACAGAAACCATTACTGGACATGGGGGTTTAAGCCAATTAAGTGCTCATCATTCACACGGAGTAAACATTTATATAAATAAAGGTCATATCAAATCATCAAGTCCATTTAAATGCTATTTATTGCAATTATTTTTATACATTACTATTACGTTTGGAGATCTTTTCATAGTAATGAAATATGAGTTAACCTTGGTGTCACCTGACCGGGTGTATGGTAATTGTAATTGTTTTTAAACCATAAAAACATAATTTTATAGCCATGAAGTGGCTAAATCACTTGGTATCATTCTTGTTAGAGAGTCTAAAGCAATAATTCTGATTAAATAGTAAGATATGTTGGTGTTCTTCGTGGTTGTTATTATGATGTGCCTGTGATGTGTTGTGAAGTCGTAAGAATTGTGGAACTTGGAAATTAAATCATGAACCACAAAAGGCTGTGAAACTCCTTATCATTCAGTTTCACTTCTCGCTTAAACTTAAAGGTGCACTAAGCGATTTTTGAAAAACGCTTTTGACCACTGTGTAGGACCGAGTCCCAAAACAAACTCGCAGCCAATCAGCAGTAAGGGGCGTGTCTAGTAATGAAAGGGAGAACAGAGCGCTCAGTGAGTGCACAGGACGGATATTAGCAGATCGACTATAGATAGCGAGAGATGGCAGATTAAAAAAAGGGGGGGGGGGACATTTCGGAGGAACAAAACATTAAAATGAAGGGTTACGATCAGGCAAGACGTAGGACAGCGTAAATATCAGAGCAGCTTTCCAGCAGTGGAGAAACTCAAGGGGCGGAAGGGAATCAGACGCCAAGGTTACTTTGTTTCTTCTTAATAGGTAAGTTATGTTGATTTTGCTTTTTTCCCACAACTTTTCTGTGTTGGCTTTTTGCTTGAATATGGTTGGCAGGCATAGCAGATTACACCATCGTCGGTGCCAGTGTTGTGTACGTATGTGTAGGGCAGAGTTATCAAAATAGGGGCGTGGTCCTGTTGGGGTATGGGCGTGTTTGTTTTGGTGCTTTCAAATATCAACATTGTTTGGCAAAAATAATTTTAGTGCACCTTTAAGCTGCCCATTTGAAACAGACCCATTTCTCTTAATGTTTCTCTTTTGCGTATGGGTTCTCCAGCAGGTAGCGATATTTTTCATAGTTGTCCAGCAGGTATTTGGGAGCAAACATATGCTCTTCGGGGTCTGAAGGGGGATAGTCTGGTATAGACCCATCAAACCAACCCCCTGTCTGTATTAACTCTTTAATATAACTTATCTTCCGTTTCTCGCTGTAATCACCCCAGCGTGGGAAGTCTCCATTTTGGGCTGATATGAGTTTGTAATAAATTCCTTCTGGTTTAAAACACCAAGAACAGTGCCATCCAGCGTAGTGAATGGGGCTTCCGATGGCCCATGGTACCAGAATGCGTCCCGTGGAGTTCTCGTATTCCCGGAATCCCGACATGGAATAATACGTCCGCCGTCGAAGAAGAATCCCATTACCATTGTAAACCTTAAAGAGCATAGCTGCCGTGCAAGCAGATAAAACGTTTAGCGTTCCAAACTGCCTCCAGTAGAATCCGTATAGGGATTTGCGCATGTGGATCCCGACTGGTTCCGTCCAGCCATCGTAGAGTTTGAGGAAAAGGATTCCATCTCGAGCAGGAATTTCATCCGCATCATCGATGATGAAAACATCATCCTCTTTGAGGCCCTCAAGCCTCGACATTCCGTTTTTGGTCAAATAAGTGCGTAGGTAATCATCCACGATCCAGCCATCCGAATGGCCGCCATCAGGAAAATGGTCCAGGAAGACGTACAGGATTTTGTGCTTTATGTAGTCAAACATTCCATTTAGGATCTGCTGGCGGAAGACAAGAGGTCTTGAGTCACCGTACGCGGTGAAATTGGATTCACAGACCAAAAACACATCCACAACATCCCTAAGTTCATGGAATCGAGCGTGTAGTAGGTCAAACTCGTGGTTGATGTTGATGGCATTGATGACCCGACGTGGAACTTTTCTGGGTGTTACTTTTGACTTGGATGGGAGATTGGAATGATACACAATGGTAGGGATGCCACAGTGAGGACCGTGCCAACCCTGCCGGCAGGGACACTGAACCACCATCTTGTCTGCATTGATTGCTTTGTCTTTGGGGTTGATTTCTCTGTGATGTTGCAGTAACCTGCGGTGAGATGCGAAGGCGGCCACATCCGTCCCCTCTCTGAAGCACACTGCTCCGGATTTGGTGTGGATGAAAAAGGGTGTGGGATCATCATGGAGTACAAAGGTACGCTCATGAAGTTTCCTATCTGAAGGGTCTGGCAGGATCACATTTGAGTCAACATTGCCCTGTTTGGAAGTAAAGAGTATAATAAAAAAAAAATATATATATATATAGGGGTGTAACGGTACACGTATTCATATGGAGAATTTTCGGTACGGGTTTTTCAGTTCGGTACGCATGTGTAGCTACTGAACAAATACAGCATTGGTTTAACCACTGCATGAGTGGAACTTCATTTGGAAACTTCCAGCTATATTGTTGCTTTTGATAAGAAACAAAGTATCATATCTCAAATATAGAGCTCCGTTTTGAGCTCTTTGATGTGGCGTGACAGATCGCTGTATAAACGTGATAAGTGCGATCGTTCCTTCCTCTTTTACTACTAGTTTTAACGTGAAATAAACATGAATGACTATCTCACGCCTCATGTAATCACTCGATCAGTGTTTCAACCGTGGAAAGACGGCAATAAAACAGCTTGTAAACAAAATGTCACGTAGCATTTCATTTACTTCAGGCAAGTGTCCACAGCAGTGCGCCAGAGAAATGAAGTGCAGAAGAGCATTTGGCGAAATATTAGACTTTATAATCATTATATTTTACTTTGCCTGTTAGTGATGTCTTAATTATTTAATGTATATTAAACTAAATCTGTTATGAAACAGTTCTGAGAGCCACTGTGTAAATGTATAATAAAAAAAAATATATATATATATAGGGGTGTAACGGTACACGTATTCATATGGAGAATTTTCAGTACGGGTTTTTCGGTTCGGTACGCATGTGTAGCTACTGAACAAATACAGCATTGGTTTAACCACTGCATGAGTGGAACTTCATTTGGAAACTTCCAGCTATATTGTTGCTTTTGATAAGAAACAAAGTATCATATCTCAAATATAGAGCTCCGTTTTGAACTCTTTGATGTGGCGTGACAGATCGCTGTATAAACGTGATAAGTGCGATCGTTCCTTCCTCTTTTACTACTAGTTTTAACGTGAAATAAACATGAATGACTATCTCACGCCTCATGTAATCACTCGATCAGTGTTTCAACCGTGGAAAGACGGCAATAAAACAGCTTGTAAACAAAATGTCACGTAGCATTTCATTTACTTCAGGCAAGTGTCCACAGCAGTGCGCCAGAGAAATGAAGTGCAGAAGAGCATTTGGCGAAATATTAGACTTTATAATCATTATATTTTACTTTGCCTGTTAGTGATGTCTTAATTATTTAATGTATATTAAACTAAATCTGTTATGAAACAGTTCTGAGAGCCACTGTGTAAATGATTTCAACAACAAATAAAATATTTATAATTTAGAAGTTAATTTAAAAACTGCATTATGTGCAATTTACATGTTTTGCATAAATTTTTTTCAGATGAGTGTTGATTATTATGTTTAAAAATAAATAGTAATTAAATTTAAGTTTGGGCTCTGTTGTTAATTGTAACCTTATAGTAATGTAAAAGGGCTCCCTATAGTTTAGAGAATAAGCTAGGGTAGATTTTTAATTTTATAATTTTATTATAATTTTAATTATAAATGAATTTATTTAAAGAAAGAGCCATTTGTTCAGTAAACCACTGTTTAATAAAAAAAAGTAAAATAATATATATATATATATATATATGATTTGTTTTCCCTTTGCTGTACCAAAACCATACCGAACCGTGACTATCAAAACCGAGGTAAGTACCGAACCGTCATGTTTGTGTACCATTACACCCCTAATTTAAAACTCAACACAAACCCAAAGTATACATTAAAACCTGGCCCAAATCTCAATGGGTTATCAGGTTGGATAACAGACTAAGAGCTCAGACTAAAACCCTTAGACCTCTAGACATTCTCTTTTGACCCTCATTGGCTCTACCTTCAGGTGGCTGTGTTCATGAAAGTCTTGCTGGGAGTGGAAATCAGCAGCCGGAAAATTCCAGAAGATATCACTGAACATCTTCAGAGTTTTTAGATGGGTGGAGGGAGACGAGAGCTCCTGCAGCAGTGAAATATTGTGCAGGGCTTTGTAGTAATGAAGAAAGGAAATGACACAAATCCCCAGTAAGCACAACAGGAAGACTTTAGACCTTCGTATTCTCATCCTGTAACACAGAGAAAATTATGTTAATGTAAAACATAAGCATGTCACTCAAAATTGTCTGGCTGTCTGAGTGTCCTCTCAGTTCAAAATAACAGCTAATTAAATAGCGGCAAGCTAACGCAATGACACTTAGCAATCTCTTTTTGCAGCGGATCACGGGAGTTGTTCACAAGCATTTAGAGATGAACTAACACGATTTAGTCCTTAATCATATTCTTCTCTCTTACTGAGGTGTTTTTGTTTCAGTCCATGAACAGATGAGCAGTGTTGTGCAACGTTAGCAACCATGGAAAGAGTAGTGAACTGAGTCAAGCGTGAACAGCAGCTTGTGTGCACAAGCTAATAAAAATTCAAAGATGGAAATCCAAAGATATATTATCTGATTGGCTTGCAGTTTGTTTTGCATTAAGCAGACTGGAATGATGAGTATCTCCAGGTTGAAAGTTATAAAACTCAAGACTCACATATATACTGTATATGAAAAATCCATTAAAACTGTGTTTTAATGAAAGAGGCAGCAATCATTTTATATTGAACTAGTATAATATAGATTTTCTTTTCATGGTGGGGTCAGCAAAATGTGCAGGGCAAGCAACAACAAAAAAAACTGACCAGGATAACAAGACCTTCTTGTTGAGCACTTGTCTATCTCATATTTTCCACTTTATGGCCTTACTGCACAGATAGTTCTTAAACCTGTCTCCAACAACCTGGAGCAAAGATCTGACCTGAACTAACAGTCACAATAAAACACACGGTAAGCAATGGGCCAATCCAAAGTGCTCTCACTGTAACATTTGCAAGCTTTCTCATATCGATGACACGCTAATGGTGTCTATGAACATGTCATTTTTACTCAAAGGGATAGTTCACCCAAACCTGTATGAGTTTTTTCTTCTGTTGAGCAACAAAAAAAAAAATACTGTTGAAAAACATATTCTTCAGAATATCTTTTTTTGTCAGCAGAAGAAAGACACTGATACATGTTTGGAATGATATGAGGGTGAGTAAATGATGACAAAATATTCGTTTGAAATCTCTTTAATGCCTTCATACACTATGTAATGTTGTTCGGAAATGAATAAGCAAATGTTCCCACGCCAGACAAAATCTTTTGAATCAAGGAAGCAGTTTTACTGTCGCAACATGTTACATTCCAAAAAAAAGAAAAAAAAGAAAGGAAATTAATTGAAAAGGGGAGAAAAAACCTACAAACACTGAAAAGAGATAGGCATGAACCAGGGTTTTTATCAGTAACTAAAACCATAAAAAATACGTTTTCATTACTTAAATAAACATTAACTGAAACAAAATATATTTCAATTCAACATTTCTCATTTTTTTTTAGTTTGACTAAGTTTAACTAAAAAGAGAGAAGCTGAGTGAATAATTCACCTGACCCGTGAGCTCAGTTTTTCTCTTATCACCATTTTCTTGCCTCGCAGTGTTAATATTGAACAGGACAAACAGAATCTATTGCTGAACTACAATTTATATCCTCAATCATCATGTTTAAGCATGGTTTTATATAGTACGAAGGTCAGTGTTTGACCATATGATGAATAATTTTTGTCTTCAATTATTAACAAAGAGACTGCCAGTTATGACTGCCTTCAAATTTATATATATATATATATATATATATATATATACACAGGTGCATCTCAATAAATTAGAATGTTGTGGAAAAGTATAAAAAAAAAATATTTCAGTAATTCAACTCAAATCGTGAAACTCGTGTATTAAATAAATTCAATGCACACAGACTGAAGTAGTTTAAGTCTTTGGTTCTTTTAATTGTGATGATTTTGGCTCACATTTAACAAAAACCCACCAATTCACTATCTCAACAAATTAGAATACTTCATAAGACCAATAAAAAAACTATAATAAACATTTTATTTTATATTTTTATTTTTATTTAACTTGATAGCAGGCATCCTGAATTTATTAGTTTAACCCATGTCTTTTCTACTAGTCTAGAGGACAATTTAAAATAAAATGAGACAGATTACCTGACTTTACCCAATCCAATAAAGTATTAAAAACCAGTCAGTCTCTTGAAACCACAAAACTGTGATTTTATGGCGTGGTTTTATGGCGTGGTTTTTTGTGTGTTTATATTCATGGCCCTGAGAGTGTGCTGCCAGACAGACATGAACCATCCTTCCAAAACAACATGCTGAATCTAAAACATCACACAGTTACATTCACAGGACGACCTGCGAGTACGGACGTTGTTTGTGCTTGCCTGAGCTTGTGATGATGTCATATATCCTGAGTCCCTGCTTAATTTCTGACTGAAGGCCTTGTTTTGGTCATCACTCATGAAATACAGGTGGGGCAACACAATGCAGTTGGTTAAGGTGTGACTCTGGACATATATCTGAGCTTAAAACACATCCCAAAGCAACCGTTACAAAGCTCTTTTTAGCAGATAAAGTAATAGGACAGATTACATGCATGTTCTTGCTTGTTTTACCTTTAAGCAGTATTAGTATGCACTGTTAGACATTTCAAAAGGTAACACAGTAACTTACTGGCAACACTGTTGCCGTGTCTACCTCGGACATGAACGACGTAACGCAACACGACAAAAGACAATATAGAACCCATTATAATCAGTGATACTATCTACAACAAGTAGGGATTACTGCTGGCTGGAGCAGTGGGCATGCCGAAAGATTAGGGTGCGGGTGTGCCGAAAGGTAGGCGGCGTGGATAAAGGTCTATCTAATTTAGGGTGACTAGACGTTCCCGTTTTCCGGTTTTTGGTGTCCTGTACAGGATTGGAGCTGTCACCGGAAATGTCCCTGTTTTACAGCACGTTCAAAACAACTATTACTTTCAGCAGCAGAGGGCGCTGCGAGCTACTGTAGCCATGAAGAACTTGGACGAGAGCCGAGTGCTATTATAATCAATTATCAAAAGAGACACCGTTATTGGTTTCAAGGTAGTCACATATTAACTATACATGTTAAAACAATTATATTGTAATATTGTTTGTGTGCACTTTATGACAAGGTATAATAAGGTTGCAAGATTGTTTTGCACACATTATTAACAATTCCTGAAACTTTCGCCGCAGTGACGGCGCTACACCGGGGCTAGGGGTGGCTATAGCCCCATCAGATTTTTTAATAGCCCCGGTTTAGCCCCATTTCTTTATTAAGTAACTCTGACGTCATCAATATCATTTATTTTCTTAGCACCCCCACATATCGGTCTAGCCCCCCCTTAGCACCGGTAGAGAAAAAATTCTGGCGCCGTGCCTGTTTCGCCGTCACAACTCCGAAATGAATATAAAAGATAATAAACTAAACAATTGAACTAGCAACAAGCACATACTTTGTGGTCAAAATTTGCCTAAAATGCAAAATAATAAGCCTGATTAGGGATAGTAAAAATCCATTTCCATAAGCATAAACAAAATTACTTAATTCACTCAAAATCATTTGAAAAATTGCAAGTAGCCTACTTTATACCCACAGTTTGTGAAAATGTTCAACACAGTCAGAAAATGTAAAAAAAATATTTGTTAAATGCAGTTTATGGTATGATCTGATATTTAGTGTTTTATTTATATTTAGTTTTTGTAAATAAGTTTGTTATAATCCTATTTTGATCTGTTTACTATTTGCAATAGTTACTATTTACTTTTCACTTTTCATAGTGTGGTTTTTGGTGAATTGTAGGCCTATTAATAAACATCATTGCAATTATTAATTATGATAGGCCTATTAATTTAATATATGGAAACCACAACTATTAAAAAACAAAATATACCCATTTTTTAATTTGTAGATAATCACAAGTGAGATTCATTGACATTTTGACCACTGAACTAGGAAATGTCCCCGGTTTTCATTTCAGAAATCTGGTCACTTTATTCTACTTGGTTAGGGTTAGGGGTTTGTTTCTGTTGTAGCATACACCTTTCGGCACTTTTGCCACGCCCATTACTCCGACCTGCAGCTACCCCTGTCTAATCTACAATGGATGTCGGACAATAAACTGATGCCCCAGTAGTACTCCAAGCACTCGCACTATTTCTGACATGAAGGACAAACTGATTTGCCAATCATTACAAGCGATTTAACACATCCAATGTAGACAGTCCCAAGCTGTTGCGGCATTGTAGACAGGGTGTAAGGCAAATCCTGTCAATCCAAATGCAAGAAATAAGGAAAATAAAAAACCTCAATGGAATGGCGCCAAAAAGGCCACTATAGCAAATACAGTAGTATACAGGAATTTAAAAAAAAAATACAGTAAGTCTCTGTATGTGGTGTTTGACGTCACAGAAAATTCCCATGATGCAAAGGGATTTACAATTATTTACTGTAATGGGAATTTGCAGTATTATACTCGGTGATTTATAGTAAATAACTGTAGAAATGATAGAAATGTCTATAAAAAGCCTCCGGTATGTTTAGAAGTTAGTAGACATTTACTCGCTCATTGCGTCAAACCCACGTGTTGTTATTATTTATGTCAAGCAGAAAAGGAGATATCTAAAGAATATTCATGCAGCTTTTTTTCATACAATGGCTGCAGTTTATGTTCGCTCCAACTGAACCAGTCCACCTACCCATCAGACCAGTGCTTACAATCCAAATGAGCTTCTATATAAATCAATAATGTTTTGCACCACATGTCGTCATTATCCAGCAAAACTGTTTAAATAAACTTATGGAGTTAAATTACATATATACTGTATATATATGTGTGTGTGTGTTTAGTGCACATTAAAACATTTTTTATTTTCATTTTTCAGAGACATTTAAAAAGGGCATGACCCCTCTTATCTTTAGTGCTTGTTTATAGAACAGAATAAACTATAATGTTAACAATCACCCAATATTCACACTTCCTGTTTAACAATGTGTAAGTAAGTGTGTGTGTATGCGTGTGTTTCTTCAGAGGGCACCAATGCCAGGGGCACAATGGCTCTTTTTTTCAGCCAGACTCCCCCTCTTCTAATTCTCAAATGTCAACATTTTTCTCAGCCTGTACAAAAGCTCTCTTCTCTTGGTTTGGGAACACACACACACACACAGATGGAGCACACCAGCAACTTCCTTTGCCATACTGTAGCGCTCAGAGAAAGAGGAATACAGTTTCTCTTCCGCATACACACATCTAATTCGCTTCATTTGAAACACTGTTGATCGTTTTTAGGGGTAACATCACCACTTAGATACAAACAAAGCTATGCTTGGCCGTGCAATACTTGCAGCCATAATGCTGCTATATATTATTGCACTCAAAATTATTCAACCCCCATTGCAAATCAGGTTTTTCTTGTTGTTTTTTTTACTTTTCAGACTTTCAGCCAGCTGTTTGCAATGAACAAATAAAACTAAAACAATTGAATAGTTCAACACAACATATGCTTTAAGTGGTTTCCCCAAATTCATCTGAAAATTGTAACTTTTAATGACTTCTGCAGTCTTAAAATGATTTAACCCCTTCGTGGCAGTCATTTTTAGTACTTAGTAGAGCACCCTTTTGCTGTTATGACCTGCAGCAAACCAGATGCATAGCCAGACACCAGCTTCTGGCAGAGTTCCTGAGGAATCTTAGCCCATTCCTCATGAGCAATGGCCTCTACATCAGTGATATTCTTGGGTTTGCGTGCAACTGCCTTCTCCAAATCCCACCAGAGATTTTGTATGGGGTTCAAGTCAGGTGACTGTGATGGCCACTGCAGAATCTTCCAGGACCTTTTATGCAACCGGGCCTTGGTGGAATCTGATGTATGCTTGGGATCACTGTCCTGTTGGAAGGTCCAGTGTTGCCCAAGCTTCAGCTTCCTCCCAGACGGCATGACGTTTTCTCCCAGGATTTCTTGATACTTCAATGAATCCATCTTGCCTTCCACAAGCTGCAGGTTTCCAGAGGATGCAAAACAGCCCCAGTGCATCACCAAGCCACCACCATGCTTAACTGTAGGCAGATTGTTCTTTTCAGCGTATGTTTCATTCTTCCTCTTCCAGACATACCGGTGATCCACAGGGCCGAAAAGTTCCAAAGTTTTTGTTTCGTCGCTCCACAAAACATAATCCCAAAACTTCTGTGGCATATTTATTTGATTTTAAGCATATTGGAGCCAACTTTTCTTGTGCTTTTGGGTCAGTAGTGGTGTTCATCTTCTGGCATGGCATTGAGTACAAACTGTGCAAACTGAAACCTCGGTGCCTGTTGCCACCAAGTCTTGCTGCAGGTCTTTTGCAGTCATTTAAGGGTATTTCTCAGCCTTCTCAGAAACCTGGTTGCAGCCGTTGATAGCTTCTTTTTTCTGCCATGTCCAGGTAGTGTAACCACTGTTCCTTTACATCTGAACTTGTGAACCATACTTCCAACAGTGTCTCTAAGAACATGCAGTGCCTAAGCTATCTTTTTGTACAAACCCCTAGGCAATTCAGGTATTTCATGTGTTCCTGCTTAAAGAGACCACTGACGAGATCACCATTGCCATGACGGGTGTATGTGGTCTTCAACAATCTTTAGGTAGGTGGTACGTGTCAAAGTAACTTCCACATGAATGCCATCCAAGGTTTCCCAGCAGAACACTGATCAGAACATTGGGACGTGGCTACTATAGTGTAAACTAAATTCAGATTTGCTTACAGAAGTGCAAGGAAAAACTTGCCAAAATACGCAGAGACAGACAATAGGGTAAAGACTGGAATACACTATACGACTTTAAAATCTGAACAGATTTTAAAATACTCAGCATCATTTTGTAACATAGTCACATAGGAAAAACTGGCCATTATACACTACACGACTGAGAATCACACACTCCCAGACTTTAAAGTTCTTCCAATCACAACAAACTCACGCAGAAATATGCGCCTTGTTGCTAAGAAACGCATGACAAATGAAAACAACATGTGTTCTAAAATCGGCTCAAAATATCAAACATATTTGATCTCCTCCGAGATCAAAGAGTGGAATCATAGTCTTAAGCTTAAAAAAAAAAGAGTCTGTGACCATCATACACCACACGATTTTCTATGACATATGTCAGCTCAAATCTGCAGACTGTCTCTGACTTTTGGCAACTACCATCGACTGTAAATCAGGGGAAAATCAGGGCAAACAACATGTAGTGTATTCCAGCCTTAAACGATTAGTTCACTTCCAGAATACATTTTTCAACGAGCATTTGTGGTTAAAAAGCATATACATTTTTTTTTGGTTTGTTTGTTTTTTTAGAAAATGAGCGATGGTTTAACTAGATAAGACCCTTATTCCTCGGCTGGGATCATGTAGAGCCCTTCGAAGCTGCACTGAAACTGCAATTTGGACCTTCAGCCCGTTGGGTCCCATTGAAGTCCATTATATGGAGAAAAATCCTGGAATGTTTTCCTCAAAAACCTTCATTTCTTCACTGAAGAAAGGAAGACATGAACATCTTGGTCTGGATGACATGGGGGTGAGTAAATTATCAGGACATTTTTATTCTGGAAGTGAACTACTCCTTTAAAGGTGGGGTAAGCGATTTCTGGTAGCCAATGTTGATATTTCAAATCACCAAAACAAACATGCCCCTACCCCAAAACGATCTCGCCCCTATTTTGATAGCTCCGCCCCACTCATACATAAGCAACCCAGGCAACGATTAGTTCTGTGAAACAAAGCAAAACCAATGTTACACCATGTCTACACCGGACGCAAGTGGCGCGACAAAATACTATAGAACTCATTATAATCAGTGATGCTATCTAGACTGGATGCGGCGTGACACGACAAATCCCGACAGAAAACTGCTGCCGCGTTCTATTTATGACATATTGACACAAATTTCAACGGTCGCTTTGTCGCATCCAGTGTAGACAGACTTTGTTGCGACGCGACAACTATCGCGTCCGGTGTAGACACGGTGTTACTCACCTATCGAGAAGAAACAAAGCAACCTCGGCGTCCGATCGCAGGCCTTCCGCTCCTTGAGTGCTCTCCAGCGCTGGAAAACTGATCCAATATTTACACGGGTCCTACTTCTTGCCTTATCGTAAGCCTTCGTTTGTTCCGCAGACGTTTTCCTCTTTTGTTTTTTATCTGCCATCTCTATCTTTCTGTCGTCGCTCGGCTCGGCTAATGTCCATCCTGTGCACTGAGCGCTCTCTCCTCCACATCATGAGTAGACACACCCCTTACTGCTGATTGGCTACAAGTTTGTTTTGGTACTCGGCCCGACTCAGTTTTCTAAAGCATTTAAAAAAAAACACATACCCCACCTTTAAAATAAGGGTAAACACTGGCGGTGTTTCTACAAGGAGGAGAATGTTGCGTTTGGATTTCAGTTGAGGTTGAGTTTACAAAAGTTATCTGAAAATATACTTTGTGTTTGTAATTTCACTAAGTGACACCAGTAGCGTAGTTTGCACAGCAGCAGCTCCAACGCTACATATTTCTTTACAAAGACAACTATAAATTTGTTTGTAGAAGTCGGTCATTTATAAACGTTAAAGTTTTAAAGTTTAACACAGGGATTCGCATGTAAATGGTAAACAAAAAAAACAATGTTATTTTTATAATACACCACACTTTCCCCCAAACTGAATAATTAAAAACAAGTTTAAATGGGTAAATCTTCTATACATATTTTTGATTCTTCTCTTTTCATTAATGGCAGTAAAAGCAAAAGTAATAGTGATGCTCACTTTCGCAAACAGCACTAAATACTCTATTGCTCTTAGTAAACACTCACACAGGGCACTTGCAGTTTAATAAGTCTGTATAAAACATCTTTCTCAGCTGCTATACATCAAATATTGTTTCCAAAGTACTTCAGTTACTTTATTCAGAGTGTCTTGTCTTCATGCAGTGTTACACAAACAAAATCCACAAACACACGCTTCTATGTACGTTCTTACATGCACGGCCCAAGATGCAGATACAGAAAAGAGAAATATGATAAAGAACACACAAACATGACACAAACAGGCTTATATCAGGTGGCCATATGGGTATTCCCTTCATCTGCATACAGATATATATATAGCAGAAACCAAACAGCTCATAAAAAAACTGCAATCATATGCAGAGCTATTTGCTTAAAGCAGGTGTTTCCTGATCACAAGAGCTTTTGTACTCATTTCGAAACATCAAAATGGTCTAGAAACCACAATTTGACTCACTGTTTTGCATTGGAGCTCAAAGGCTTACACTTTCAGACAAGTTGTGTTGGCCAATTGGTTATGGAATCATCTTCGCATATGCAGATGTGAACGCCTGGTGGTCCTGTGGTGAACATGCTTAACATTTGTTCTTGTGTTGCTTAAAACACCACAGGCCACCCACAATCCATTCACTGAAGCATACTGCACTTCAAAATAGGAAACATAAAATGAAATAGCCAGTTCCAATCTGACTGGTTTGCACACAGGTTTTCTTATGAGATTAAAAGGTACAATGTGTATATACAATGAGCTATTATTTACTGGATTTGCTAAAGTTTGTGGCTTCAAATATTTAAAACATATCAGCAAGATATCAGCAAACACAACTCTATATTTCAACTTTGATTACTGAGTTACATCTGTTGAAGGGGTGATTCACTGTTTTTTTTCTAGGCTTGATTGTGTTTATGGGGTGCAGTCTAACATGTGTTAATGCTTCGTTTAAAAAAAAAAAAAAAAACATTATTTTTCACATAATTTACTTTTATTCCACACAGCTCTGTCCCTTCTCTGAGAAACGCTCTGATCATTTCCTGCTTTTATGAAGCCCCGTCCTCAGAAATAGGTGATGGGCTCTGATAAACATTGTAAACAACGGCGTCGTTAATATCGCTTATCAGTTTGAGCCCGATTGAGAAGCAGAGGATATTATTGAAGAGGATCGTGCAGAACCTGTGCAAGCAGGCTTTTAATGGTAGACCTATGTTTTTTGTTTGTTGTTGTCTCATACTTTTAGATACGCTGTTATTTGTAAATGCTACTGCTTATGTTTTAATATACGGTTTTATCCTGATTAAAGCTTTAATACAGTACGCAACTGCATGTGCGTCCATGTTTAACGCTTCTCATAGCTATGTGAAAATAAGTGTATAATTGGAACAGTTCATTGTTGGAGCTGAGCTGAATGAGAGAGAGAGAGAGAGAGAGAGAGAGAGATGCAGAGTGTGTGCAGAGCAGGGGAACGCGAGGAACAGTATTAAGAACCGCTGCTTTAGAACATTGATTTAGAAACTTGTGAATCCATTAGAATCGTTAGAAGACATTTACATTGAACTTTCAGCTTCGTAACTTTGCAGATATTGTTTATGCTCAAACAGCAACATTACACATTAACTAACGTTAAAAAAGTGAAATCGCAATCAACCACCCCTTTAAATAACTTGATCAAAAGGTCTATACTCATTTTATGGTAACTTCAACTAACTTTCAAGACACCTGCTTGAGCATGAGAGCAGTTGATCTGAAGCATTTTGTAACTTAACTATGCATAAAGGTGTTAACATCCGAGTGTGTTGCAACAACATAAAATTTGCACAACTTGTGGTCATATAACAGTTTCCCTTTCACAAACCCCATTGTTTTCCTCAACAACCTCGCAATGCACCATCTCCAAAGCACAAATGTGCTCTAATGTCTAATGTCACAGCTGAGCTTGCATAGATAAAAGTGGTTGCATTCACATACTTGCATACTATATATTTCAGTTCTTTCAAACTCACAGGCCTTCACCTTCAGACCATCCAAGATGTAGATGAGTTTGTTTCTTCAATGGAACAGATTTGGAAAAATTTAGCATTACATCACTTGCTCACCAGTGGATCCTCTGCAGTGAATGGGTGCCGTCAGAATAAGAGACCAAACAGCTGATAAAAACATCACAATAATCCACAAGTAATCCACGTGGGTCTAGGCCATCAACTAACATCTTGTGGAGCGAAAAGCTGTTTGTTTGTAAGTCTACAATCCATAAAAAAAGTACATCCGCTTTTGTCCTCTCAATCACAGACATATTTGTTTAGAACTGTTTTCACTTGTAAACGGTCCTTGATCAGTGCATATTTCTCTCCTGATTCAGACTTGGCGACTTTTTTTACTGAAGAAAGAAATATTATGGATAGAGAATTTATATTTTAGCCTGAAGCAATGATTGCCATTCATGTCTGAACGATGGAATTGTTTAGTACAAAGATGCAGCTTTTCACTTCAAAAGATGTTACCTGATGGACTGGAGTGGTGTGAATTACTTGTGGATTACTGTGATGTTTTTAACAGCTTTTTAAACTTTTATTCTGACGGCACCCATTCACTGCAGAGGATCCATTGGTGAGCAAGTGATGTAATGATAAATTTCTCCAAATCTGTTCCTATGAAGAAACACTCATCTTCATCTTGCAAGCCAAAATGTAAAGACTTGGCAAAATATGCTGAGACAGACAATGGGTTTAAAGAAAAGTAAACGTTGCTGGCGCTCTTACAAAATGAAAGAATTTATAAAAATGGAATGGAACATTTCAGCTTCTGATCGACAGATAAGCCATTCTCAAGTTTCTGTCACACAGGTTAGATCTTCACTGTCAAAGCCCCGTGAGAGCTGTGTTTATGATGTCTGAGTTGGGGGAAGTGTGATGTGCAAAAAGGTGAGATGAGTGTAAGGGGGCGTTTGCAAAGGTTGTGCTACATTTTTGTAATTCTGCTAAGTGAAATTAATTGCATAGAAACTCTTCTGCATTTCAGCTGCAGGGAGTTTCGCTGTGTGGTATTCTTGACTTTAGAGTCTGTTAAAAAGAGTTTGTGACTTCCAACAGTACCTTTTTCCTTTTAGGTAACCCTGCTTTTTAGCTGAACTCTGAGACAACATTCTGGAACTTCATTTAACCCTGGGACAATATATATAGAAAAATTGTGAAGATAAACTGGATAATCTTATAGAATAAAAATAGGAACAATGATTGGTTTGACCATGTAGATGCTGGCTTGACAAAAACTTCTATGAAAGTAAAAAAAAAAAAAGGTTGCAAATGCTTTACTACTGCACTACACACACACATACAGGTGCATCTCAATAAATTAGAATGTTGTGGAAAAGGAGCCCCTACCAAGTATTGAGTGCATGTACAGTAAATGAACATACTTTCCAGAAGGCCAACAATTCACTAAAACAGCAGCAAGCATCACAAAAAAAAAGGAACCTCAAGGTTGATCTAGGAAAATGTGTGCAAATGTATAGGGCCCCATTCCTATATTTTGTCTAGGGCCCCCAATTCACTAAATCCGCCCCTGCACAGCGGCACCGCCCCCACTCTCGTTTAGCATTTTATAGAAATGAAAATCATTTAGTGCAGTTGGAAAATGTACCCAACAGTACAATTCTGAACTGAAAGCATCTGCTCTACATCAGGGTTGCCAGGTCTGCGTGACAAAACTAGCCCAATGGCCAATGGTCAAGAACAGCCCAAAGTAGCGCAATGACCACATCCCCACAGATGGGCAGTATTTCAGATACATCATGTATTTAAAATGCGTATTTGAAATACAAAATACTATTTTGTATTTTAAAGCCTTTGGCAAAAATCTAATGTAATTTGTATTTAAATAAATTTAAGATTAGTATTTTTGTATTTTCAAAATACATAAAATACTTTGTGCCAGTCAACCTCTTTGATTTAGTTCAGACACACCCCCTCTTGAATTTAAATAAGAAATATTGTAAACAAGATATGTGATAGTGGTTATTATTATATTATTACTATTAATAAATATATTAATAAAAGAAAAACAATATAAAAAAATCATTATCATTCCATAATCCAGTTATTATGCAGTAGGCTGGTTCCAGGTCCTTGTGAGAACATTTTAATGTTTGCTGTTTTCAGAAGTATGACACCGAAAAAGTACACGCTATTGAAATTAAAACCAAAAAATAAATTCATTTAAAATAAATACACTCTTCTGTTGCAACCTCATGGTGTGTCTTGTTACTGTTTTTATAAGAACATTTGTTTTAGTCACAGAACTATAACAGAAAACATGCTATTGAAATTCAACAATTAAGATAAAGCTGGTAAAGTCTCGTTTTGCAGTTGTTTTGACATATTTCTCCCCCTTCACATATTATAACACCCTGATGTAAATGAGCCCAACACTGATTGGGTGGAAAATCTCTTAGTGGGATCTAGCTTGAGATGCTTTTAATGGAATTTGCTAAATAGCAAGAAATGAAACATGTTTTTGGAAAGCCGTACTCTGATGATGGATGGCATGGCTGTTTGTTGTGACATAATTTCCTGAAATAACTCTATCACTTCTCCCATCTTTTCCCCAGTTGTTTAGAATAGCAGTGTCCCTCATATTTGTTGCACAGACAGAGCGGGAACATCAGCGTTAATCCAAGAAAACCTAAGAAAGCAGAACAGATGCAGCACATCATTAGAACTCTTTGCCAAATTTTGGAGCGTGATCCTGCAATTCTGCTGCATAATGTATGAGCTGTGGACTTGACACACAACAGAAACACAGCCACTAGGACATCAAGTAAAAAAAAAGGTGATGCAGTAATGAGAACAAGCAGTGACAGAGCAGTGCTAATCCTCTTAACGTGACCGATATTTCTTTCTGTTTGGGCCTCACTAAAGAGTTGCCCACTTTATATAGCACTGTATTTCAGCACAAAACCCTCCAGCTTATTCAAATACTGCTTGCATTCCAGGTTGATCAGACGCTATATGTGCTGGAATAGTGATGCACCATGTGCACTCAAAAGTCATCGCCAGTCTTTTCTGAGCAAATGTGGTTTATTATACACTTAAAAATAAAAGGGGGGGTGGGGTTTGCAGAGATGCAATTAAAAGAACCATTTTGGGTTCTTTAAAGAATCTTTCAGTTAATTTTTTTTTGTGAAGAACATTTTAATAATCTAAAGAACCTTTTTATTTGATGCCTGCCCACATGAATACTGGCTCAGTAAACAGATACATATAGCAAATGTTGGTTTTTATTCTATCAAGGTGCGTTTTTTTCCTCAAATCTTACCTATAATAAATTGTTCACTCTGTGTTAAATGCTCGAACACACAAACAGATGAGAGCATCTGTGTCAAATCTGATCACTCAAATCCTAATGGTCACATCAAATGGAAAATACAGCCTGAGAAGAAAACATCATTGTTGTGCGCTGCTCAGTGTTGGGCTCATTACTTCAAAAATTGAATTTATTACTCTTAAGTAGTTACTCCTTTCAAAAGTAATATTATCACTTATTACTTTCTGGTAACAGTAATTAGTTACACTACTAGTTACATTACTTTTCCTTCACGCCCCACAGAAGTTGTAATTGTGTATCTTCCCCATAAAATTCTTCTAAAATGTTAACAATATATTTCTGCCTCATCATTTGATCAAAATCTCAGAAGTTATTACAAACACTCAATGGTGATTGATAGTCAGTGTTGGGGATAACGCATTGCAAGTAACACAAGTTATGTAATCAGATTACTTTTTTTCAAGTAACTAGTAAAGTAACGCATTACTTTTTAATTTACAAGGAAATAGCCGAGTTACCTTTTCAAATAAGTAATGTCAGTTACTTTGTTTTCCCATGTATTGACTGAGAGCTCTTTTTTCTTGTGTTAGTGCAGAGGGTTGTGTGCGCTGTGTAAACACAGGGGCGGACTTACCCATTAGGCAAAGGTAGGCGACCGCCTTGGGCCCCCAAAAGCCAAGGGCCCCCTAAAATGCTTTTCATATAGGAGATGCGCATTAAGCGCTGACACGCGAACAGTCGCAGATTATGGTGTTTATTACCACGACATCTGTCCGAATTGAACGTGCTTTTTGTGTATCCTGCTTGAAGGAGATGAAAATAGTATGCATCTGAAGCTGTAATTAAATATTGAGAAACAGTGTGTATTATATGTTTATAATTGTTTTAAATGCCGCTTACTCATTTATGAGAAAGCATAGAGGACGCAGTTACTTTTTTGGTTGCTATAATCTTTAGGTGTGTAAATGTATAATTGCCTTTTCATTCTTTTTTCAGTTTTATTTAAATTTGTAGTTAAAATAACTAAAAATAAATGTATTTTAAAGTTTAGAATTAGACAGGCTTTGCACACAGGCTTATGCTGGTAACTCATCAGTGGACTTTCCTCGTCAATATAGGTTATATTTTTTCCACACTTTTCTCATATTTCTGACGTTCCAAAAGCGCCTCCTACTGGCAGAGAATGAATGTTCATTTTCAATAATCCAGTCTGTAGTTTTTGTTCAATGCGAAAATCCCCCCACATAACCCCGTTTTAAATTAATATAATCATTTATACGTCTGACGCTCAATTGTGAGGTTTATCATTTTATAATTCATTTTGTTTTTGTGAAAACCTGTATCTCAACTGTAAATCAGTTGCTATTTCGTGGTCTACAACATGAAAGAGAGCCATTATAACATGTACATGGAAAATGTAGAAACATTGGACACAACTATGGGGCACCATTGTGCAGCAGCAAGCATCACAAAAAAAAAGGAACCTCAAGGTTGATCTAGGAAAATGTGTGCAAATGTATAGGGCCCCATTCCTATATTTTGTCTAGGGCCCCCAATTCACTAAATCCGCCCCTGCACAGCGGCACCGCCCCCACTCTCGTTTAGCATTTTATAGAAATGAAAATCATTTAGTGCAGTTGGAAAATGTACCCAACAGTACAATTCTGAACTGAAAGCATCTGCTCTACATCAGGGTTGCCAGGTCTGCGTGACAAAACTAGCCCAATGGCCAATGGTCAAGAACAGCCCAAAGTAGCGCAATGACCACATCCCCACAGATGGGCAGTATTTCAGATACATCATGTATTTAAAATGCGTATTTGAAATACAAAATACTATTTTGTATTTTAAAGCCTTTGGCAAAAATCTAATGTAATTTGTATTTAAATACATTTAAGATTAGTATTTTTGTATTTTCAAAATACATAAAATACTTTGTGCCAGTCAACCTCTTTGATTTAGTTCAGACACACCCCCTCTTGAATTTAAATAAGAAATATTGTAAACAAGATATGTGATAGTGGTTATTATTATATTATTACTATTAATAAATATATTAATAAAAGAAAAACAATATAAAAAAATCATTATCATTCCATAATCCAGTTATTATGCAGTAGGCTGGTTCCAGGTCCTTGTGAGAACATTTTAATGTTTGCTGTTTTCAGAAGTATGACACCGAAAAAGTACACGCTATTGAAATTAAAACCAAAAAATAAATTCATTTAAAATAAATACACTCTTCTGTTGCAACCTCATGGTGTGTCTTGTTACTGTTTTTATAAGAACATTTGTTTTAGTCACAGAACTATAACAGAAAACATGCTATTGAAATTCAACAATTAAGATAAAGCTGGTAAAGTCTCGTTTTGCAGTTGTTTTGACATGAATTTGAAACGAATTTGAAAATCAAATTAGTTTTATTACATAACTTCAATGGGTGTGTCTTGTTACAGATTAGACAAACATTTTGATGGTGGTTTTAGCCGCATAACTATATTTGAACACATACTATAGAAAATTAAACCAATGCATAATTTAGTTTAAAATAAATACAATCTTCTACCTCAGCTTCAAAGGCTGTGTCTTGTTGCAGATTTCTTAAAGAACATTTTGCAGTAGTTTTCAGTGTCAAATAAGATGCAGAAGTCACGCTATTGACATTCAAAAAATAGCTTGCCAAACCCTCCAAAGTGTCTCCAGTATTACTGCCCCCTAGAGGAAGATACTGCAGTTGTTTTGACTGAGTTTGACATTCAAAGAGGGATGCAACGGTATGAAAATTTCTTATCACGATTATAGTGACCAAAATTATCACGGTTATCAATATTATTGCGGTATTGTTCAAATGTGCTGGAGATGTTCAAAAAGTACCGACACATAAATCACTTCAAGTTTTATATTTAAAAATCAACAAACAAAAAATTAAATTACTTTTTGTTTGCATAATCACTAAAACAATAACATAACCAAGGATGTTCGGATTTTAAATGACAACTTGACTGGGCAACAGTTTAATAGCATGTTCAAATATCTAATGTTCAAATAAAGCTTTGAAGACGTTTCAATAAAACGGTAAACCTCACATTTCAGCCTTTAAATAAAGAAAGGAGTTAAGTCAAAATGATAATTGATTAATAAAGGATTATATGTATTTTATCTGCTCCATAAATAATTCTAGATACCTTATCTGAATTGTTTAAATGTGTAGAATCCACATAATCTTGTTTTTCATCAACCGGTCAAAATTGTAAATATAAGTCTCTGTAAATCCACTCGCTGACAGCAGGTGGCGCTCATGGAAAAGCAGAATTACAGCTGTTTCCCGTAAACTCCGTGGACAAAGCAGTATTGCGATTAAAACACTTCCTTTAGGTATTACATGGAGCGAAGATGAAAACAAAATGCCATCGAATCGTTTCTGAAGACTTCAGAACCTTCAGAGGTACGTTCATATAATTAATTCATATATTCATTTGTATAATTCCCTTAGCACTCTCCCAGCTTTTCCGCCCTATTTTCACTCAAAACGAAACTACTCTGTGTGCTGTGCGCACGCGAGACTGTTACTGAAAACTGTGCTTTATGCAGGACAGTATTTATTTATCGTGAATTGTTCAAATCGCGGTAATCTAATACGGTTTTAAAGATAATTAAAATATGAAACGGTAATACTAACCGTCGGGATTTTTATCATGATTTATCGTCAAACCGGTAATCCTTACATCCCTACATTCAAACCTTTAATAAATTAATTTAAAATGCATACAGTTTTCCATCTCAACTTCAAAAGCTGTGTCTTGTTACTGGTTTCTAGAAGAATATTATAATGTTGGTTTTCGTCAGAATTATGAGAGAACACATGCAATTGAAACTAAATAGCCAATTAAATTGTTTATTAAGCTGATTAACCAATACATCAATTAGTTAAATTTTCAAAGCGTCTGTTTTGTTTCTTTAAAAAAAGTTTAATGTTTTATAAGAGGGATGCATTTTTTTGCATCAAAGATGTTTACAAATAGTCAAAATAATAGCTAAATTATGTCAGAAGCTTCAGAAGAAACAGATATGTTTCCCATATTACCTGGAGAGGTTTTCTGAAGAATAATGGACAGTTTAACTGCTCAGGACAAATAAGGGACTCATGAACAACTATACAAAAAAAATAAAATGGAATTTTAAAAATTAAATTCAATAGCATATGTCCTGATTTACATATGAGGGTAAAGCCTGAATTGAAATGTTCATTTAGGAATCTGAAACAAGACACACCCTTTGAAGTTGAAATAGAAGATTGTATTGATTTTAAATTAATTTATTAAAGGTTTGAATGTCAAACTCAGTCAAAACAACTGCAGTATCTTCCTCTAGGGGGCAATAAAACTGGAGACTCATGGAAGGTTTCCCAAGCTATTCTTGATTGTCAATAGCGTGACTTCTGCATCTCTTTTGACAATGACAACAACTGTAAAATGTTCTTTGAGAAATCTGTAACAAGACACAGCCTTTGAAGCTGAGGTAGAAGATTGTATTTATTTTAAACTAAATTATGTATTGGTTTCATTTTATATAGTATGTGTTCAATTATAGTTATGCGGCTAAAACCATCATCAAAATGTTCTTCTAGGAATCAGTAACAAGACACCTTTTGAAGTTGAGATGGAAAACTGTATGCATTTTAAATTATTTTATTAAAAGTTTGAATGTCAAACTAGTCTTAACAATGCAAAGTGTTCCTCTAGGAGAATTGTTTGCTTCTAATTTTATACCAATAGTTTGAACAGGACCCTTTTCTATTCTAACACAACAATGCCTCTGTGTATAAGGCAAGGTTAAAAAAATTAATAAAAATTGATTCAGTCAGTGTGGAAGAACTTGACTGGTCTGCATAAAGTAAAAAATATATATAATAATAATAATTTTATAAAATAAATACAAATTTAAAAATTGTACACTCTAAAAAATGCTGGGTTGTTTCAACCCAATGTTGGGTCAAATATGGACTAACCCAACTGTTGGGGTTAATTTTGGTTACATTT
>NW_015505503.1:719682-731919 GCF_001515645.1 Sinocyclocheilus grahami
CATATGTACAAGTCATTGGTGTTTGGTGATGAGTTTTTGGCTCAAGGTCTGCATTTAAATTCATACCAGAGATGTTCAGCTGGGATTTGGACTTGGCTTTCTGCAGACCAGTCAAGTTCTTCCACACTGACTGCATCAATCTTTTTTTTTAACCTTGTCTTATACACAGAGGCATTGTCATGTTAGAATGGAAAAGGGTCCTGTTTAAACTATTGGTATAAAATTAGAAGCACACAATTCCCTAGAATATCCTTATTTGCTTAAACTAAGATTTGTACTCATGGAAATGACTAAAGTAGTCAAACCTGTTCATTAGAAGGGGGAGTCCAAATACTTTTGGCAATATAGTGTACAAGCCAACCTAGCTATTCAAAATCTTTGTCTGCAATTGTATAATATTGACCTATTAGCCTACTTTTGCTATTGCTTTTGACCATTAGGTATCAGTAACATAATTCATTCAGAACATGTTCTATTGACATAGACTTTCTGTACCACACTATTCTGCTGATATGGAATGAGTTTGACTACTTAATCAGTTATATTATTAGAAATGCTTCACTGGGGCAAACAAAAAAATCCTAAAATAATAAATAGGATACCCCATAACCAGGGGCGCATTAATGCAGGGGTTCAACTGGCTGAACCCCAGGGGCCTACACTGGGAAGGGGGCCCACTAGCTGTAAGGAAATTATATTTTTTCGAATAATTATTTGAATATATGGGAGTTTGCAGCAGTGACAACAGCATTTTGTAAACAAACTCACGCACTCATTTTCAGCCATGCCCTGGTTGTAGTTTATAGTGAGTGGTTCAGTTTAAGTTTTCCCCACACAGTTTGAATAGTTGGTATGTTCCATGTATTCCACCGATATACTAGCGGAACGTGCAGATCAACAAGAAACACAACACTGCTGTGTGAAAGGAGCTGGACCGGACAACTTTCTGTAATGTCATACAGTGCAAGTTCAGTGACTTGCGTGGATGTAACCTGTGTGTCAGCTGAAAGTTTTAGATTCAGTCACTGTGTTCTAACATGCTGCTTCAGAGTCTCAATCTCAAATCTGGAGATGGAAGAATAGGAATCATCCTATTGTTTAAATGTGATCATTAAACTTTGAACGGCTATGATTGAATTAATTAAAGGGGTCATATGATGCGATTTCAATTTTTCTTTTCTCTTTGGAGTGTTACAAGCTCTTGGTGCATAAAGAAGATCTGTAAAGTTGCAAAGACTAAAGTCTCAAATCCAAAGAGATATTCTTTATAAAAGTTAAGAGTCAGGCACACCTACCTACACTCTTAAAAATAAAGGTACTTCAAGATGCCATAGAAGAACCTTTTTGTCTAAATGGTTCCATAAAGAACCTTTAACATCTGAAGAACCTTTCTGTTTCACAAAAGGTTCTTTGTGGCGAAAGAAGGTTCTTCAGATTACAAAAACGCAAGAAAGAGATGGTTCTTTAAAGAACCTTTCACTGAATGGTTCTTTGTGGAACCAAAAATGGTTCTTCTATGGCATCGCTTGAAGATGTTTTTGAATCATCGCTCAAGGAACAAAAATCGTTAAGTTATCTAGGGAAGGGGGGCCTACTGTAACGCTGTAGCCCAGGGGCCTCTGGTCATTTTAAGGCGCCCCTGCCCATAACACCAGCATTCCCAGAAGTATCCAACATTTCTCAATCATGATCTTACTCAGCTAAATGTGACTATTAGCTTAACAGCTGTATTCCTTGTTTGCTAGCTACCTATGCACATACAGCATACAATGTTCAAAATGTTCTACATTATGAACCTTAACCCAAAAACCTTTAGCTTCATACACTGTAGATAATTGTGACCCTGCCTGTGGAAACTTTAGGTTTCTCACGTAACCCCGGTTCTCTGATAACATGAGTGAGGTATCTCACTATGGAATCGCACGCCCGAGGCGATTCCCATAGTGAGATACAGAGCGAATGTTTGAAAGAGAACCCAGATAAGGTATTTTTTACAGTGGATGAGTAACGGTGGATGAGTAATTCACTCCTTGATTTGCTTAATAAAAGCCTCATTTGAGATCGTTTTGACCGACATGTTTATTGTGTATTATTTTCAACGTGTTTATTGCTAAGTTTAGTGTGGCAAAATAGAAGCGCAGCCGTAATTCGCGTGCAGTGTATCCGGTTGCCATGACAACCTCATGCTGCTGCTCTATGTAATCAGAGTGTGAATTTGTAGATTTTCAATAGCAAAACTAAAATGTGTTTAAAAGTGCGACTGACCAAATCGTCCGGCTCAGTTTGCCCCCCCTCGAACTCGAAGACATCTCTAATTTGACAGTTTACCATCTGATCTCACTCAGTGACTCTATGCTACGTAGGACGGGACGAAATGGTACTGAATGTGGGGGGGATCATTTTGCCGGAAATGCAGAAATAAGCCGTAATTTTGTTTTATTTGTAACTCTTTGGTAGAGACATTTATAATTTCTGTTTACATTACTACTACTACTGTCACTACTAATAAAACAGATCTCTGGGGGCCCCAAAAGTGCATGGGCCCTTAGAATCGTCCTAACTTTCCCAACATTTTTTACTCAATCAACTAAGTCAGTGTAATGGGGAAGGGATAGATCAAATAGGCCAATTGATGGAAGGTTTGCAAAGAAATTTCATGCTCCTTTCTAAAAGTATTTTTGAAATACAAAAATACAGTAGTTTATTTTGATACTTGGTGTGGCTGCTGTATTTTGTCGTTTATTTTGATACACTTAAAATTAAGGTATTTGGTATTTTATTTTCAAATACATTTTGATGTGTCTTTGCCCAACCCTGAATATGCCAAATATCAAAACTCATATATGTCATTTCCCTACCTAAAATTTTACAGTCACTGTTATGCACACTGAGCATAAACACAGCTCAAAGGCTCCCTACTAGTGGCCTTCACAGAACTTAACATCCAGCACAGTTTTATCAAAAACAAACATTTCAGTGAAATTTACGGTATGCAATATTTCAAACCTTTAATCCATGGGGGGAAAAAATCAACCCAAGGCAGCAGTTTAAAAGTAGCCCAATTCCGTGAAGAAGAAGAGAAAAAAAAAACCTGACTTGACAACCCTGCATCCAACAGGAGCTGCAGGAGTCAGATTTCACTGATCGTGATCACGGGTCAAGAGTAAAGGAGAGCTGACTGACAAGACCATGCTGGAAGATTTCCTGCGCAACAGGTCCTGAGCTCAGTGACAAATATCTCATCCCTATGCCCTAATCCCTTCAACGGGTTTACCCTCCAGAGTGAGAGCTTTGAAGGGTTGAAGGGGACCAAACAACTGTTTCTTGAAGTGCCCTTCTGCGTCATAATCACGTGCCCACATGGAGGCGCCGTCATCATGGAAAGAATCTGCGCAAAGGATCATGGGAGCCCGAAGTGTCCCTCAGTTGTACCCTTCGAAATCCTTCATTCTGAAGGGCCCTTTGAAGTGATTCGTTTTGAGCACTTCGGTTTGGAACGACCCTTCAATATGGCAGCCATGATTGTTTTCACTCTGAAGTGCCCTTCGGAGGGAGCTATATCAAAATCAGCTGTCGCTACATAATCCATTCACAATTAAAAGTTTTGTTTGTCTAAGAGGACCATACTGTATACTACCGTATATTGTTTCAGGAATGACAAACGCGAGTGAATCCGCTAAATTGTTCCTCGAGTGATTGCTCTAAATTGTCGGTGAACCTGCAGCGACTAACTGACAAGCCAATGTCAAAAATAAACCTGTGCATCAAGTGATTCAGACTAAATTCAGAGTAACCAAACTGTAAAAAAAAAATATATATATATATTTTAAATAAAATCTAAAAAGATTTTTAAAATATTGAATGCATTATTTAATTGTTATACCATTAATAATTAATTTGTAGTTAACTAGTTAAGTAATTAAATAATTAACCCTTATAGGCTGTTGGTGTCTGGGCTTATTTATTTTTTAAATGACATGAGACATTGTGACTTCCTGCACTTGCTATACTTTATACTTTAATACAGTAAAAGTACTGTACTGCTGTGTTACAATAGTCATTTTATAATAAATCCAAAAGCAAGATGTCAAAAAAACTAAAAAACTATAGGGAGTTGAAATGACAACTGAGCTAATGAGTGACCCTCTGCTTCCATCTACTGGTTATAATGGTAATTTCATGTCATTTTCATCTTAAAAGTCTTTGTTCTAAGTAGATATTAAGACAGATTGGCAAAAAAAAATACAACAAAATTAAAAAATTAAAAGACATTTTCGTTACTTGACATAAAATAAATGTTAACTGAAATAAAATACTTAAACTGTTTTATTTTAGCTAGTTGACAAGGAAACATTTCCCAATTTCATTTAGTTGATCTTGATGTTGTAAAATAACTAAAACTGAAATAAAATGTAATAATTATAAAGACAACAAAACACATAGACATTTAAAAACAACAAATCTAATAAAACCAACAAAAACAAACAATACAATTGCTAAAACTAACTAAACTGAAAATGACAAATATAAAAATAATTCAAAATATTAACAAAAACTATAACGCTACCTGAATGATACTAAAATAATATTACTTTACAATAAGGTGTCAGTGTAAGATATAAGTGTACAATGGGGGATGGGGGTGGTTTTGGAAATCTGCTTAGGGCCCCCAAAATGCTAGGGCTGGCCCTGCGTCGATGTGCCCTGGGCACAGATGTTTCAAAACCCCTAGACACCATGTTTTCACAGTTTGCATCTGTATGCCTAATCACACAGGATTCTCAATGACACTATTACGCGGAAGAGAACGCAAACAATGCACTGTAGTTCACACGCAAATTCACTCTTAAAAATAAAGGTTCCACTTTTTTTTCTTTTTGATGCCATAGAATAACTATTTAGGGTTCCTGAAAGAACCCTTTTTTTTTTCTTTTTTTTTTGTGAAGAACATTTTAATAATCTAAAGAACCTTTTTATTTGATGCCTGCCCACACGAATACTGGCTCAGTAAACAGATACATATAGCAAATGTTGGTTTTTATTCTATCAAGGTGCGTTTTTTTCCTCAAATCTTACCTATAATAAATTGTTCACTCTGTGTTAAATGCTCGAACACACAAACAGATGAGAGCATCTGTGTCAAATCTGATCACTCAAATCCTAATGGTCACATCAAATGGAAAATACAGCCTGAGAAGAAAACATCATTGTTGTGCGCTGCTCAGTGTTGGGCTCATTACTTCAAAAATTGAATTTATTACTCTTAAGTAGTTACTCCTTTCAAAAGTAATATTATCACTTATTACTTTCTGGTAACAGTAATTAGTTACACTACTAGTTACAGAAATGCAAACTCAGAATAGGACACAAACCATCTTAAAGGGGTCATATGATGCAATTTCAATGTTTCCTTTCTCTTTGGAGTGTTACAAGCTCTTGGTCCATAAAGAAGATCTGTAAAGTTGCAAAGACTAAAGTCTCAAATCCAAAGAGATATTCTTTATAAAAGTTAAGAGTCAGCGACGCCTGAAATCTTAATAGTAATTAGTTACTGCCCAACACTGGCGCTGTCACTCATGACTAAGTCTGTAGGAATCAGCATTAATGTATGCTTGTGCTCATTATGGGCTATTCTCCTCACTAAAGACTCTCAAATGTGTTCTTTGGCTCGTCAGTGACGAAACATCCCATATAAAAGGCAAAATTTTATAATCTAACATTTTAAGTAATACAAAATTAACCACCATTTTAGTTCTAATTGAATTTGCTGGGCGGCTGAAAAAATCCCCTTCCCCCTTCATCTAGTATAATACTTGTGAGGCTTATCTTAAGATTTGTTTTCGATTTTTTCAGCCCTTTACGTTCGCCAAGGCTGCACTTATAACATCAAAATAAATTTAAAATAACTTTTGTATTTGAATATATTTGAAAATGTAATTTGTTCCTGCGGTGGCAAAGCTGTATTTTCAGCATCATTACTCCAGTCTTCAGTGTCACATGATCATCAGAAAGCATTCTGATATGCTGATTTGCTGCTCAAGAAACATTTATCAGTGTTGTGCTGCTTAATATTGTGGAAACCAGTTAAAAATTAGTGCAAATACATTTAAAATAATGTTTATCCCGGTCATCGGTAAAAATAACATTGATACAAGTTGTGGATAAATTTCACAGGAAGATGCTACTCAATTGTGCACATGAAAACATTAAGTAATTGACGTTACATTTATTGAGAAGTTCTAAAATATTGATTTTAGCCCTCATGAAATGTCATTTAAAAAAAAAAAAAAAAAAAAAAAAAAAAAAAATTTTAAGAGGAGTTAAAACCTTTTTGGAAGTTATTTTTTAATGACCCAGTAGTGGGAGAAATCAATACATCTGTTAAACAATCAATTAATGATACAAATAAAATACAAAACATAGAACTGAGCAATAAGCTTGAACAGCCACTTAAGATGTGCCATAACTATAAACAAGTGATTAAAAAAAAAAATTTTTTTTTTAAAAGGTTTCATTTGCAATAATCAAAATCAGTTCTTTTTCATTCAGCACTCACTGAACAGTTATAATTACCAAAACACAGCTCTCCTGCAACAATGATTCAATACTAGCCTGTAAAAGATAAAGCTATATAAGATGCATTCATATTTAGATGTCCTAGCCGCAACTTCTGCTACTCACAAATTCAGACAAAAAAAAGTGTTACTTTTAAGAGTTTATTTGAGGACCATGCAATGGCCATGAATGGCCCTTGACATTTTTACAAGTGTAGATCCTTCATTAGCTCTACAGTACAAAATAACTTTAAGTTACTTAAAAAGAAAAGATACATCTAACAAAAAAAAAAAAGGAGGAAAAAAATAAAAAAAAATCCTGCACAGCAGACTCTGGGACGCTTGTGACGGCATGTACATTTTACAACCGGCTCTGAAGAAATAAAGTTACATGAACGGAACAGTTAGAGATTCTAATTAGCAAATGAAAAGGTTTACTGAGGGAATGCAGGAGGAGCCATGGGGAACGGCATGGACTGTGGCATCTGTTGGGGGTTGAAGGGGAATGGTGGAGGGTGGTTCATGCTGTTCTGAACGGCCCCTTGGTTGGGAGCAAACTGCTGGGTCTGATAGCCTTGGTTTCCATACCCACCAGATTGATTGCCGAAATTACCCTGTCCGTTATTGCTGTAACCCGCATTGAAGCTGTTACTGCTGTTGTAACCGCTAGATCCGTTTTGAGTTTTGTTTCCAAACACCTTCTTTTGCCCGTAAGAGTCACTGTTACGGTTATCCTGGCTGTAGCTGTTGAAGTCCCGCCTGTTGCCCGCTGAGTGGCGATCGCGACGGTCGTCCCTATACCCTCCACCTCGACCACCCCTTGAACGACCTGGAAGAGAAACCGTAGTTAAACTCGGATTTGTAAACAGATCAGAACTAAAGTTAAAGAACCATACCCTTTAAAGAGGACAAAACAGGCTGAGAATAAACCACAGTTCTTGTATCTCACCAATTGGATTTACCTCCTCTGTCTTCGGCCATTTGGATGAGCTTGGGGTTTATGGCTTGGTTGGCCTCACGGAGAACCGAGACGAGGTCGTGAGCCTGTTTCATGTTGTTGGGTGTAAAGAAAGTGTAGGCCGTGCCGGTTTTCTGACTGCGAGCCGTACGGCCAATGCGGTGAATGTAGTCCTCGGAATTGTTGGGGTAGTCATAGTTAATGACAAATTTGATGTCCTCCACATCTGTTAAGAGAAAACGGACGCGCCATGGCAGGAATAGAGGAGTGCGGGTGCACACCGCCATAGCAGCGAGGACAGGAGGTGTTAGCAAGGGAAACAATGAATGATAGGTCATCGACTTACCATGCTGAGGAAAGGATGGTTAAAATCAGGACTTTAAGGATCCAAATGACAAATTAACAATGTCCTCTATTAAAAGCGACAGGACAAACTGCTGCATCTTGCCAAGACTCAACTCGCTCAAACGAGACCGATTAAGGGCTTAAATTTAAGACTGACGCAAGCTTTCCAACCAACCGGTGCTCACTTGAAAGAAAATATGATTCTCTTTGGCAGGACTCGACATGACTGAAGCCAGCAAAAGGAGGGCACGCATCGACCAGCCGGGTAATCGCATTCAGTGCGGAGGCATGTAGATTAAAGCAACTGCTCTCGACGAAAAACCGCTAAAATTTCATACAACGCACTTCCTTTAGAGAAAACTCCCAGTCCTTAAACTTAAAGTTCAACAGTTCAAGCTGTTGCGCGAGAGCAGATGAGAGCAGGACGCAAGTGCAACCACTCAACGGCGAAGCACTCCTCCGTGGTATGCCGCCCCTTGGATTACACCCCAATCACGGAGCTCCGACCACCTCTGAATGCAATTTGATTGGCTGGCAGACAAGTAGAACTCCACAGAGGAGCTCCTTACCCCCTCATGGTGAACCTGGACGCGTCATGCCAAGGTCCTGCCTCCAAGACTCCACCTTCAGGTGAGAGGGGCTCAGAAAGGCACAGCAGTTAAAAGGAAACGGCAGAACTGTATATAGTATACACAATATGAAGTGATAAGGACATATTAATGCAATAACAAACCTAGTCCTCTGGAGGCAACATCTGTGGCAATGAGGATGGGCGCTTTGCCATATTTGAACTCTGTTGAGGTAGGGGGGGGGGGGAATTGAATCAAATCATGCAAATTAACCAAAAATGCATTGATGATCTGAGACCATGGCGAACACGTACCATTGAGCACCCAGTCTCTTTCCTGCTGACTCTTGTCTCCATGGATTCCCATTGCTGGCCACCTGCAACAGGAAAAGCCAATGAAATGCCTCCATTTCAGATGCAAACAAAGCAATCATGACACAGCAAAGCAAAGTAGGTCATCTTACCCATCCCTACGCATCCTCCTGGTGAGATCGTCACACCTTCTCTTGGTCTCCACAAAAATAATGGTCTTGTTCTCCTTCTCGCTCATGATTTCCTCCAAAAGACGCATCAGTCTGGAGAAAAAAATAAAATAAAAAAAATAAAAGGTTTGTCGTCATGCATTCCCTCTCACAACCATCAAAACCAAACTTTCAATGTTCCCAGCACTCACTTGTCTTCCTTTTCGCCATCATTGCAAACGTCGACAATCTGTAGGATGTTGTGGTTGGCGCTGAGCTGCAGAGCACCGACGTTGATCTGTACATAGTCCTTCAGGAAGTCCTCAGCCAGCTGCCTCACCTCTTTGGGCCACGTAGCACTCCACATAAGAGTCTGTCGGTCCGGCTACAGGAGAAAATGATTAAAAAGTTACCATCTTTTGAAATAAGCAGCCGATACGAGTTGCTTAAGTCGTCTAAAACAATGCATACTCTAATTTGGTCCACGATTTTTCGAATCTGAGGTTCAAATCCCATGTCAAGCATCCTGTCAGCTTCGTCAAGCACAAGATACGTGCATCTGCGCAGATTTGTCTTTCCAACTTCAAGGAAATCGATAAGTCTTCCGGGTGTGGCGATACAGATCTCGACACCTGACAACAACAACGGAAAAGTTAGACATTTACCACCCACTATAAAAGCACTCCAAAGAGATTCAAGCTCTGTTCCACTCGTACCCCTTTCCAGGTCCCGGATCTGTGGTCCTTTGGGAGCGCCTCCGTAAATGCAGGTGGACTTGAGACGAGAAGCTTTGCCGTACTCTGCCGCCACCTGCTGGACCTGCTGTGCCAATTCACGGGTGGGCGCCAACACCAAGCACTAAAGGGATAAAAACATCTGATTAAAACACTGACTTTAAGACAGATTGAAACTTATACTTGACAGGTCGCTGAACTTACAATGGGACCGTCGCCACGCTCCAGGAATGGTTGGTGGTTTATGTGAACAATACCAGGAAGCAGATACTGTAGAAAGAAGAGATTCATTATAACCAGTTCAAATGAGTCAAAGCCAGATAATGTGTCAGGATGATTTAAAAGCATCATACCGAGAGTGTTTTTCCAGAGCCGGTCTGTGCAATGCCAACCATATCTTTGCCACTCAGTGCAACTGGCCACCCCTGAGCCTGGATAGGAGTTGGATCAGTCCAGTTCTGTTTACCGATCACATCCATCACATAGTCTACAAAACGGAACAAAGTTAGTTTAACCTCGCAAAACTCTATATTCAAAATTTGTAAACGTATTAACTTACTTGGAAAGTTTGCTTCATGGAACTTAACAATGGGTTTGGGAGAGTCTCGACCCTTCACGGTGATCTCCTTGGTTCTTCTGTAGTGTTCAACATCTTGCTGTAATACAAAAGACATCACATCTTTAAAAGACAAAAAAAAAAAAAAAAACACCATATACACAAACACACAGCAAATTTACTTACAGTTGACCTCCGAGAAACTTCAGGATGCTCCTGGTAGAAGTTCTTCTCAAACTTGGGGAGCTCGTCCAGGTTCCAGTGCTTTTTCCGCAGACGATCACCAGGATTCCCAAACTTCTTGCCCGGAGGAGGTCCACCTCTGCTGCCTCCAAAACGTGGAGGACCACTGTTGTAACTATTAGTAGAAAAATGGGACATTTTAGAACAGTTGAGGCTCTATGACAAATTAATTGGCCAGCGCATCGGTGCATACAGATCAAAAGTACCATAGAATATCTATCTGCGCTGCCATGGTACTAATATGGCACTTCAAGTGTGGTTCACATCATTTTAGTGTTTTGGTAAACCCCCCAAAAAACCAAGTTGTTCTGTGTAGTACACTTACAACCCAAAAAAAACGGTCAGTAACATAGTACAGTAACGTGTCAGATGGCATTGTCATGACACTTTAGAAATACACAGCATACAGCTGTGTCGCATGTTATTAGTATACCATGATAACACGTGTGTGTGTGTGTGTAAATAATCGGAACACGTACTTTTGAACCTATCCTCAAACAAAACACCAAAAGGTCAGTTAAGCAAAACGTAAAAAAGGCCAGAATAACATGACAAAAGCCCAGGTTTCGATTCACATCGTGAGTTCTTGTCTGCGCCACGTTTGAACGTCGCTGCCATTTTATTTTCTACCGGCAGGAGACAAAGAGGAAAAAACCGGCCGGCATTTTACAACATCACGGTCACGTGGTCCGACGAGGCCTTTAAACGGTATAAATCCACGAGATTTGTGTCGAATTTCAATTAAACGTGCTTTTTTCGACATTATCGATGTATTTTACACGTTGAAACAACAGAAACTGCTTTTCCCGCACGATTTCCGTCGTGTAAACCGATGCGTGCCGTTAGCGTTACCTCACTCATCCGCCTAATACGGCCGGTTGGATTCGACCACACAACCAACACGACGGTGGAGCGATTGGATCCATCCGTGAAAACAATCGATCAACGGCCACATAATTACGAAATTCGCGTCGATTAATATTTTTTGAATTATCACAAATGTTTCATCGAAACCACAACACCCCATCTTACCCTCTGTCACGACCGCGGTCTCTGTCGGAATATCCAGGCATATTGTAATCTGAGATTATAAATTAAAACTTAAATAATCGGACGGTTTTCCCTCCAGTACCGCGCAGTGATGGTGCTCGTGAACTCGCCGGGTTTTATAAGAAGACGAAGTCACTTCCGGAAAATCGTTGACGTCTTTCTGACGTACGGCGCCGCGCATGCGCGTTTGGGGATTAATGGCTACTTGTTGAATTCTTACAAAATGTCGCGAGGGTACTGAGATAAAACAGTGGTAACACATTATTTACATATCTCCATCTCGCTGTATTTACACGGAACTGAAAATAATACCAAGGTAGATGATGTCCCCCGAGAAAAGGCAGTATGATCGCACTTTTGTTTTTGCATTTAATTGGATCTGGAGCTTCAAAAATCTTTTAAACCCTGTAAAAGTCTCTTTAAGGCATAACCACATTCATCTTATTTATAAACGCACAATTGTTATTTTAGAAAGCTATGAGAAACTCCAATGGTTTGAAAATGCTAATTCTAGTCAAGGTTTTGGGACAACAAACTCAACAGCTCTTTTTTGGGGGGTTTTGTAGACAAATATAGATTTGGCCTATGACTGTTTCCTTTTTCCTGAATTAATTTAAATGTGTGTGTGTGTGTGTATATATATATATAATAATGAATAATAATTATATATATATATATATATAGACAGTGTTGGGGGTAACACATTACAAGTAACGCGAGTTATGTAATCAGATTACTTTTTTCAAGTAACTAGTAAAGTTACGCATT
>NW_015505503.1:731929-739003 GCF_001515645.1 Sinocyclocheilus grahami
TTTGCTTCTGACCTTCGATGATCCAGTTCAACCGTACTAATAAGCACAAATTACTCTAGACCAGGGTTCCTCAAATCTTGCCCTGGAGGGCCAATGCACTGCAGAGTTTAGCTCCAACCCTGATCAAACTCACCTACCTGTGATTTTCTAATGATCCTGAAGACACTGATTAGCATGCTCGGGTGTGTTTGATTAGGGTTAGAGCTAAACTCTGCAGGAAAGTGGATCTCGTGGGCCAGATTTGAGGATCCCTGCTCTAGACAAACATTTGTCTTTTTTTTTATTGCTGAAGTGTGTTGAAATTTCTTCTTCTGCATTCTACTGTACGGACGTAAATTTACTTTCCCTTCAGCCTGAGGCATATTCATTTCACTTTTGGTGTGAAAAGGCTTTTATATTTGCCAAAAATATTACTTTATTTTAAAAACAAACAAGCATGCCCTGTCCAGATTTCAAAAGTAACGTACCGTATTACTTTCCATAAAAAGTAACTAAGTAACGTAATTAGTTACTTTTTTATGGAGTAACGCAATATTGTAATGCATTACTTTTAAAAGTAACTTTCCCCAACACTGCATATATACACACACACAAAGAAAAAGCTCAAATACACATTTCTCACGTTTAAGCTTTCTTGGTCTCTAAACACTTTTCATGTGTTAGTTCAGTTTTGATGACTCAAGTATTATTACAAAATGTGTAGAAAGTTAAAAAACAAAGCATGAATGTTGTAATTTAAGTAATGGAGTACACTTATATGTAGTAAACCAGCACTCTATTTGATTTTGGGTTCCATCACCTTGTGTAAATGGCTAATGTTACCATGTTGTCTTTAGATTTGGTCCAATTGAGTCTGAAACTTGTCAAAAGGGGAATATTTTCACCCCCCCCCCGTTTTCAAGAGAGAGGTCAAATTCTTTCGTATTCTAATAGGGTCATCTGCCCTCTTTGTACCAAGATGCTGCTTAACAGCCCACCTTGGCATCACAAAAGGATTGTGAAGCACTGCGATACTCTTGCCACACTATTGAACCTAATGCCTAGTATTTGCGATCAAGTTTGCAATCATTCTTGCTGCATTTAAAATAATATGGTAAATACATGATGCATCAAGGATGTAACCCATTTACACAGAATCAGTGATAGAAATTCTCCCTTCTTTAACTCGATTACTGAAATGGTTGGTTGATATGTCAATGATAAACATTAAAACCATATATTTTATGGATTATTTGGACAGTCATACAGAAGCAGGCGGCCACAGTGATCCCATCAGGAAGGCACGTTTAATCAGATCTAATTACACACAAAAATAAAACACTCTTACAAAAAAAAAAAAAAGATAGTGTGTGTTACATTTAGCAAAAGTTGCACTGGTCAGCTATGAAAGTTAAAAGTGTTGCTAGTAAATCATGCTGTAAAGGAACGACCCACTCCATATGGAGGGCTGTTTAACTATACAAATTACATTTTTTTTAAAAGAAGAGAAGACGAAGAGATCTGTGTGTGCACCAGATTTAAATGAAATATAGAATCATTCAGTCCATAAAGAGTTTGGTAAATATATATTTTTTGCCTATTATATACAGCCATTATATAGTGTATGTATGTATATCTAATTAAATTAAAGATAAATGACAGTCAGTGACCCACATATATGAACAATATTCTATAACTATCTGTCCAAAGGACTTTTTAAAAAAAATTTCACAACCTTTCACACTCAAATTTATATAAAAAAAACAAAACAAAAGTTGTATAGCTCATATTCAGCGTATGCAAACTCTTAACAACAGTCCATGGTCATAGAGGATTGCTATAGACAGACAGCATCTCAGAAACATTCTAATATATATATAAAACCGCATGTGTTTATTTATGCAGATTCTTTTAATAATCTTGAAGGAACAGGTTTTCAAGATGTGCATTTCAGAGGCTTACAAAGAGCACATCAGACATGCTTTTGTTGTTTTCTGCTAGATTTACCCCTAAAGCTGATGCATTTCTATAAAAGACAGAATTGTTTCTTGATCTTTAGTACAGCGATTCTTGCAGTTCGTCTGTAATGCTCACTGAAAGCCAGTGACATTTTTCATGGTAAAAATGTTCAGTAAACTGGTACTACAATGGGTTAATAATAAATTACAAAAATAAGATAAGTAATACGGACACTACTCTCCCTTGATTTCCATGAGGGGTAAACGGTTATATTTCTTCTTTTATGAAATAATAATAATTAAAAAAAAACAGGCCCAGAAAATCAAAAAACATAATGAGAAGGTATGAAATGGAAGACACTTCACATCTCATTAACATGCTCATACATATGCATCATATTTAAATCTTTTAAAGGGTTCGATTGACATCGGAGACAAATAAGAATACAGTTTACCAAAAAGTTGACACCAATAATGCAACATATTAAAATGTTTTTCTTCACAAGTTTACTTACAAAAAAAAAAAAAAGATGGAATTTGAACATTGAAAAGCAAGCCAATGCCAACCTCACTGAAGCCTTTTCAATGGGCACAACTTCATTTTCTGGAAACATCGGCAACTGTTCCTGTAACGATGCCAATATATTATATCTGTATAATTTTATTCTTTTTACCTCATCCTCTCACGCCGTAAAAAAATAAAGCTAGACTACCTACCTACCTAAGAATTCATGTATTCGTTCACGTTCAACAAGCTTATAAATCAGTCTGCGGATGACACCAGTCTTGAGGAATGGAGCAGTCAAGATGGCGTCTGGTGTAGGGCAGCCCAGAAGAGGCCAGTGCAGCCCAGTTCCCTGATCGAAAGGAAATTCATCTCGCAGCTTGCTGAAGTCCAAGTGAGCCGAAGATCAGCACCCTTTGCAAGTTCCAAATGACAAACTTAGTCTTTAGTTGACATTGGCTTCTTCCTCTCGTCTAGTCTTCGGTAAGAACAGTAGTGCTTCTGCGTTAGCTTATGCCTGAACGCTCTTGTTCTGTGTGCCCCGCTAAAGTTCGGCCTCTCCTAAAGTCTAGTCTGTGAAAATGCTACATGAAATACTGTTAATATGTTGTCTTAATGCTAAAAATCAACTTATGGACTTAAAAAATAAAAAAAAAGAAGAGGAAGAGGAGGTTCCAAAATAGTAAGTACAAGAGTTACTAGCAGCTGAAAAGATACGTTGTTTTCTTCTCTTCTTTTCAAATAATGCAGAAAGATCTGTATAGCAGCATCAGGCGTCGAGTGCTGCGGGATAATCCACCCTTCCTCAGCCTTTCCGTCTGAGCTCCTCGTGAGGCCCACACATCTGCCGGCTGACTGACAGGTCTGTCCCGCCTGGAGCAAGGTTCCTCTGCGAGCGCCGGCGGCGGACGATCATTCCACAGCGAAGCCGCAGGTCTCCTCGATGGCGGTCAGCAGTTTGTCGTAGAGTTTATCGTAGCTCTCGTATGGAGGAATGTCGATACGGTTGAAGCTGAGCCGCAATTGAAAAGAAATGAATAGTGGTGAATTAGTGCAGAAAATTGTTTGTACTAGTGATGGACTGATATATTGGTGAGACTGATTAATTGGCTAATATTTGACATTTGAGAATACGATCTTATTATTATTGTATAATGATAACAAAAATATTTGTAATATTTATACACTACCATTCAAAAACATGGGGTTGGTAAGACTATTTTTATTAAATTTTTTTAAAAGTCACTTATGCTCATAAAAGTTGCATTTATTTGATAAAAATACAGTAAAAACAGCCATATTGTGAAATATTACAATTTAAGAGAGCAGTTTATATATATATATATATATATATATATATATCTCGTGAGATGTAAGCTTAATATGAGAGTATTTCAGAATTATTTTATGAATAGAAATGTCAAAAGAACAGCATTTAATTAAAACAAATCTTTTATAATATTATGTCTCTGTTGTCACTTTTAAATAATTGAATGTACATTTGCGGAATAAAAGTAATCATTTCATAAAAAAATTTACTGACCGCAAACTTTAGGGACAGTGTACATTTGAAATATTTCTATAATCTAATTAAAAGGAAATATAATAATTTAAAAAATCATAAAATAAAAAATGCATAAATGCACCCACCCACACATATTTAGCATACAACGAAAAAAAGCAAAAAAAAAAGCAAATACATATAAAGCAGCACTTGTAATTAATTTGCTTAATACTAGTATTAATTTCTTTAAAAATGTTAAAATTAAGTTCTTTAAATTGTACAATATCAGTCATATATTGTATATATATATATATATATATATATATATATATATATATTCATTATATTGAGCTTTTTACTACACTGCTCTCTCTCCCTTGAAAAAAACATATTGGTTGATCACAAGTTTGTAGAGATGTGCTCACCACGTGTGTGCTTTGGGCAGGTTATTGGTGCTGGCGTCGATCTGATGGATGGTGAAGAGACGTGGTCCAGCAGCACCTGGATCATCAAGCATTTTACAGCAAACATGTATGTATGATTATCAGTGTTGCGTAAGTTACTCAAAAAAGTAATCCACTACAAATGACTAATTACTACCAAAGACTATAGAATACCCAAGACGTGTCACTCGTATAGTTTTGAATGGGGGAAAAATGCAACGCTCAATATGGCCGCTCAATCGCAGGAAGCCCCGCCTTCTGAATGAAAGAGCCAATCGCTAATCGGTAAAGTCAGCACGTCACTGCAGCTGCCGTTAGAAGTCCTGGTTGCTATAGAAACAGTCAGCGTTCAACGCTTAGGACTGCGCATGCGCACTGGCTGATCTAGCCGAAAATAAGCTTTTTATAATGCAAAAGTACATTTACACAAAACATTTATGACACCGTTGTTGTCAGATTTCTTTGGTGATTTCAAATATGAAATCTAATCGTAAGCTTAGTGAACAGTTTTGGAGAATTTCATGTTTCCCAATTCAAAGAGCTAGGAGTTGCACTTGCATGCCCGAGAGGCGTTTCAAAGAGTGACATGACTTGTCTTAAAAGGACTTTGTTACTACTAATTAATTGCAATTTGATTACATTACAGATTACTGCATTTAAAAAATAATCAGATTACTAATTATTTTACTTTCAAGTTACCAAACCTAAAAAACACTACAAAATAAAACTCATAGTTCTTTCAGTAATTTAATATTGACTGAAAAATTTCTTAAGTATCGAAACAGCAACTTGAATGATCACTTGCATTTTTTCCTGATATCAGCGAAAAGAACTTAAAATGTTCTGTCATCTTTGATCGTACAGATAAGAGTAATACATCATTTGAATCTGTGAAGGGTCTACTTCTATGTGTGTACACTCACAATATCAACAAAACATTGTGCTTTTGTAAAATATAGAAAACAAACAGGGTACACTTTCTGTCGTCTCAGTCTCCACAAACTTCTTTCTGAAATGCGTCACTAAAATGAACCAAAACTCAGCGAATACTTCACGCACAGACATGAGAGATATATCTAAAGCTTTTTAAATGAAGTCAGTCATGTCGAAAACAAATATTGTGTGATAAATCCGTATGAAATCAACGCAAGGTCCAGTTTTTCCCATCTGAGCTCATTATCTGTAATGTGATCGCGCCCACAAGCAGCGCACGCTATTCATACGGTAATCATCCACGTGAGGCGCGCGAGCCTGTAAACGCCCACATCACCTTCATAAACAAAGCCTGAAGATTCATCAAGTTCATGTAGGATGCCTTTCATTTCTGGAAGAGACGAGTTGTGAGGAATGAGACAGAATTTACCTCAGAAGAAGAACGCGACGCGCGGCTTGAGCAGCGGAGGAGATCATTTCTGATAAGTCATTTATTCTTACTTATATTAGTGTTATTGTGCCATAAACTTGTACGCATTTTACTAGTTGGACTTTTCCCAAACTATAATGCCAGACTAAAATATGTGAAATCACGTGCATCATTTTGAAATATGATTTAATTTAATTGCATTTAAGAGTTGTACGACTCGTCTGCATTTTAGCTTGCATTCTCCGAAGATTTATTAAAGGGCATACTGACGTGCAAAACATGATTTTAAAATGCATTTACTTCATATTTTTTCATATTGTTACTTAAGTAACGTAATTTTACTGACATTAGTAACTGTAATCAATTTACATTAGAGCTGCCACTAACGACTATTTTTATTTCAATTAATCTATTGACTAATTTATCGATTAATCGATAAATTCGATTTTTGAATACATTAAAAAATATATTTTTAAATAAATGAAACTTTTTTTTTTATTTTTTTAAAATATAAAATCAATTAATTGGAGATGCTTTTGATTATTAAAATTTAATGGAACCATTAAAATGGAATCCAGACAATAATGGAAAACAGAATTTGGTAAAGATAAAACTGTAAAACTCAATTAATTAGACAGGCTTTTTGATTAATAAAATGTAATTTAACCATTAAAACAGAGTATAGAACAATTAAAATGGAAAAAAATAATTTCATAGGGCCCTATAATTATAATAATTTTTTTTGGGGTAATAAAAATAGATCTAAGTGAACAATAGCCTTTAAAATGAATTAAAATACATATATAATAGCAATGAGGCAATAATAATTAGTTCAAATAAAGTATCAAAAGCAAGAAATCATATGGTTTCACTGAACAAAACTTAAAATACATAATATATTATATATTAACAATAGAGCTATTGTACATTACGCATTACAACAAAGGCCTGCAGGGGGCGCCAATGGCCTGAGAGATTGTTTTTACACATTGCTGTGCGATCTAATACTTGTTTAATATTGAGCAAGCACCATTTCATTCAAATGTCCACTTAATCTTTAATATTTGGCCATTTCTTTAGGACAGAAATACGATAGCCACTGTAATTAAATGAATAGGTGGACATCAAAACGTGTAAACTCAAGAGTGAGGGTTTGAGCTTTTATTTTGAAACCGTGATGTATTCTCCTGAGTTTGCGTAGGTTTATAAATGATTTACCTTGCAAATCTGATGAAATGGCACACGTTGCGTTCCCAGATAAACGTTATAATAAACCCAAACTCACAACAACATGCAGAGATGGAGTTTGAGACGCTCCACAC
>NW_015505503.1:739817-775515 GCF_001515645.1 Sinocyclocheilus grahami
GCACGTTGCGTTCCCAGATGAACGTTATAATAAACCCAAACTCACAACAACATGCAGAGATGGAGTTTGAGACGCTCCACACATGTAAATGATAACAGTTCCTGTGGAACTACTGTGAACGGAGCCGCTGTGTGACGCATGTACATAACCTACACGCATGTAAATAATTAAAACGCATATACTGTATTAGAACTGCATCGCATATAATTATTTAATTAAATCGTAGCGTTTGTGAATTCACAATTATGCTTCATTATGATTTTTAAATGGGGTTAATATATCATGCAGCCTTGGGAAACAGTCTAATAATGTGTTTTATGGATTCTCGTCCGTGAAATGCACAACTTCCGGTATTTTGCCGGTTAGTCGACGCGAGCAAAATTAAGTTGAGGACTTTAACAAAAAAATCAACGAATTGCGACATACATTAATTTACATACATTTAAAATGTAACGCATTATATTACAGCGTTATCAGGAAAGGTAATAAGAATACAGTAATGCGTTATACCCAACTCTGATGATTATACGTATAGCTTCCTTTCCAGACCCTGAATGAGAAACTCATGCTAAAGGACATCAGGTACCTTGCAGGGCTTTGAATCCTTGTAGTGGGACTCTGGAGGAGCCGGTGACAAACTGCAGCAGTCTGGCTCTCCTCTCCTCATCATACGACTCCACGGCCCGCCAGAACCACTTCACGATGTTACTGTCAGCTGTGCAGTGCTTCAGACGGGTGTTTGACTTCCAGTCATTGATGTCGATCTTCCCGAGTCCACACACAATAAGCTGAAAGTATGAGACATACTTGAATCCCTAACCATGCTCTGATACTGCTCATGGCTATGACCGAAAATAGCAACTAAAAATATGCTCCATTACACATTTATCAAGACTGAAGTATGAGCTAAGAAGTCAAGTCGATTGCCTGGTTGAAGTGGATTTATTTTAGCAAATGGACGTATTTGTTTTCCTACCTCCAACTCTTTCTCATCAAACGCCTTGAGTAGGTGTTGTGGGATGACCTCATTAAAGCCTTTCTGCAGGGCCAGGAACTGAGCCTCGATGCCCCTCAGGAACCGCCAGTTCACATACAGCCTGCACAAAAGCAGGAACAAGACACTTAGGCTATGCTCAGACTGCCAGAAAAAAAATCAGATTGTTTTGCATATCTAGATATTATCCAGATGGGGTTTTGAAAGCCTGGACAGTAAAAAAAAAAAAAAAACATTAAAATTAGATTTTTTTTCTTCTTCCCCCAAATCTGATTCAAACCACATTTGAAAGTTTTTTGAAACTTGATTCCAATCAGATTTTTACAGATGCGTCTCAGTCTGGGCACTCCGGCTGCTCAAATCAGATTTTAAACAGTCTTTTGCATCACTCTTAACATGACACACAATGATAACATCAAAACCAGGGACAGAAATGCCGAAAGTATTCATACTGTATTCAAACGAAGCTGAAACCAGCCCTGACTACAAAACAGAACAATCGCAATATATGCTAGTCTACTCCATTTTTTTGCTTATTTGGAGAGCGAGATGATGCACCTCCGCTTTTCCTGCATCAGTTCTGAAAGCCTCGTCACATACGTGGGTACGTCTACATCATTAGCAAAGCAATGCATGCAGATAGGTTGGTCATGTCTGGACACACAAATCTGATTTGATCACTTGCAATTAACAGACTGCGGACAGTCTGCCTTAAAAGATCTGATCTGAGAAAAATCAGGTTTGGCTGCAGTCTGAACAGCCCTAATGACATCTGCAGACACACATTAGACAGGGAGGAGGAAGGTGTTCAGCGGTCAAAGCAGCTGAAGTCCTCACTCACCTCACATACTCCTTCTTGGTGTCCTGGGTGACAGGGATGCTCTTGCCGTTGGGTTTGAGCTCATGCTGAATGATCTCTCCGTATGCATTGTGTTCGACGCAGAACGTGTGGTCCAACACCCCAGTGATGTCATTCTCTCTAAACACAGACATAAAAGAAAAAATATATAATGATTAGACTAATTATGCATGCATTATATTAACATATATTCTATTTTATTATATAATTTTAATTAAGTTAATTCATTTTAATAATGATTGCATGATTCCATTAATTGCAGGAATAATTTAAGTGATCTAACGAAGGTGATCTATTTTTTGGTCAACTATTTATATATCTAAGGCAGCATAAACTCTCTGAATCTACTTTAATCCCACCTTGAAAGCAGAAAATGTGTTTTGCAATTCAACATGAACACACTAAGCACATAGTACCTAACTGCTGTTTCTGTCTCTTATTTTCTAGACAAGAATTGTGCTTATTTAGACGCAGAACGTCTTTATGACCACATCAAACAGGAGACTTTCATATGCGCACTCCAACTTCACCTCAGTGCCAGGCGCTAGTCAAACGAGCGCGGAAAAGGTACAAGTGACGGAGCTTCAGTGAACTGCGGTCAGATGAGATGTTGTCATGTCAGTAAAAACCAATATAGCTGTTATACTGTGCTCGTAACACATGCTCTTCAATTGCACACACAAATATGGCAGCACGTGCTGCATTATATTAAAGCGCTATATCATATTAATGTGCAAATGAAACTGCGAGCATGCAATGTCATAGTTATGTCATCAGTTAAGTCACGAAGCTACCAAAAAAGGCGATTAAAGCAGCCCAGCACTGTCTCCCTCCTCTAACACACCCGATTCAACTCGTCAGCTCATTAGTAGAGCATTTAAGACCTGAAGTGGTTCAGAAAAGGTAAAGAGTTGTGAGAAAATATGCACGTCAGATCCGTGTCATGTTCAGCAGCCACAGCTCTTAAAGCAGCCAAAATAACCTAATAACCAGCTGCTGTGATGTCTGTTAATCAAACAACAAAATAAAAAAAAGAGAAAATCAATAACTTTTGTAGCTTTAAGGATTCATCAATATTTAATTTGGAATTTAGTGTTTGATAACTTTATTCAATTTCTGTATATTTCCTAATTGCGTAAGGGCACAGAGGTAGCTAAATATGACATTTATTATAATGGGTTTATGTGAAGATTGTTTTAAGTTCACTTGAAGTTATGTTTTTCTAAAGTCTAATAAGTGTTAAAATTGATAGCTCTCAATTATACTGTAATGTTGAATGGCTATAGTCGATGGTTAAATATTAGGGAAAAAAACTATTTCCTAGAGACATCAGTAGTATTGGTATCAGTGATACGGGACTTCAGACATAAAAAAAAGATGCCACTAAACAAATATTAAAAAATATACTGTCTATGTTGTTTCTACATTAATTTGAAGATTGAATGTGAAATTATTGCAATATAAAAGTATATTTAAATACTTTAATGTTAGGTGGGATTAATTGCAATTAATTTCAGAAAAACGTGCGATTAATTAGTTGTTGTTGTTTTTCGATTGACAGCACTAATATATTTACTTATATTTATTATACAGCATAGACATTATCATGCATTATTCCAGATCCTCTTTTGCTGAAAATACAGAGGCAGAGTAATAATTGTATTACAGTTCATTTTTGAGTGTATATTATACAGCGCTATAGATGGACGTATAAAGCACACTGACAGGATCCAGACGAGGCTGTTGTGGAGATCTGGATCCACTGACTCCATGTCATCCAGAGTGATGGGTTTCCCCAGCAACTGCTTGTAGAAGGGCAGAGTGAAGCCTCCATCTATGTAGTGCCCGTGGAAAACAGCCATTCCCATAATCCTCCCCACAAAGTGGAAATAGGACAAATGCTCCTAAAAAAACAAACAAATAAAACAAAAAAGATGAGTGTTTTTTTGGATGAGTAAATGGGAAGCTCATGAGGAAGCCACTTACCGGATTGACGGCAGAGTCCGGGTTGATCTGTAGCGTGTAGATGTCATCTCGTGAATACTGGAACAGTCCATAGTATGGATTTAACATCTCGTGCGACAGCAAGTATAACCACTCCCTATGACACAAACACACGTAATGGCACAAATTATTCACAGACATTCAGTCTATCATGGCCCACTTTGACACTGTTATACTCTAAATTCTACCACTAGATGGACACACACGCGTTAAAAGACAGCAGGAAACTGCATTCATAACCCATTTTACTTCCATGTTGTGATATATTTATTAGCGAAATAGGATATCATTCAAGAATGTATTCCAGGGGTTGATTTTATCCATTGGGAATTGAATGGATTGTGGAAAATGATAACAGATGGTGGCATCAGTGGATAGTTACATATTATTGAAACGTAAATTTTTCATCCAAATTACAAAAACATGTTTTTCTTTTTAATAATGTTCACAGATGTATCATTCACAACAAATGTGTTAAGAAAGAAAATGGGGCCAATTTTGATTTCATGCTCCGCATCAAGCTTTCAGTTTTGTGTCTCAGTGTCAAACTCATACCTTGCGACTCCACCATAGTCGAGACCTTCCTCTCCTCTGAACTTGACCATCAACCTCTTCCACAGGTCCTTCGGCCTCATCTTCATCACCTGCCGATATGATTCCTAAAGAAACAGTGGAGATGTGGTGTTAAAATGTAAGAAAGGTTACAGAAAAGTCATACGTTATACAGACGTTTGTAAGAATGCAAGTCATATATACGGTCATATTTAAATTAAGAATAAAGTTCACACTAAGGCCATAGTAGCTGATTTGACAAACTAGTTTCAGACTTATTTAGCTTTATATAACCGTCAAGTGAAATAAACATCTTTAAGTATATATGCGTTTTTATGGGTATATTTTTTGTTTTCATTTTTAAGTTTGAGTAATTTTGTTGTGTTCTTGTCATTTTTATTAGTTTATTTTTGTAACGGGGCTGACAAGACGTGAGACGTGTGGATCCATCTGCAAGCTTTTATTAAAGAGACGTGGTATAACAGGCAGGGTCGAACAATGGCAAACGGGGATATGGCGGGCAAAAACACAAGAATAGTCCTAGGGCTAGCGTAGGTCACCGATCGGCAGACAGAATCACAGGGGCGAGATGAGAGGGAGAAATCCAAGAAAACAGGCAAAGATCAGAAACCGCAAAAACAGGCAAGGCAAAACAAGGAAAACACGGAGACTCGGAAAGGGGTACAGGCTAAACAATACTCAGCAGAGAATGGCAGAGTGGGTGTTACATAGTGAGTGAGGTGATTAGAAACAGCAATGTGCAATGAGTGCAATCAGTGCAGTGTGCAAATCGTGCAAAGAATGATGGGATATGTAGTCCGGGGTGCTATGCAACAGTTTGTGTTGTGCGAGAGTCAATGTAAAGGAAAGGGTGACCTCTGGTGGTGAATAAACGGAAGTCCATGGACCGAATTCGTGACAATTTTATAGATTTTTTTTTATGCCTATATTTTTTATTCAATTTGATTTCAGTTTGAATTATTTTAGTACATCAAGTTAACCTAAATAAAAAAATGTTTCCTTGGCAACTACCTGAAATAAAAAGTTTGTGTTTGAGGCACAAAAAGTTTTTTTTTTATGGTTTTGGTTTTGGTTAACAGTAATAAGCCTGGTATATTAATGCAACACACAAATCTGCATTACTTAAGCTGTAACTTAGCAGCCACTTATGCTGCAACCAGCCCTTGGAGATGCGTCAATTTATTACAGTTGATCTGTCATCTTATAACCTTGCCACTAAACTAAAAAGAACCCAAACTCGTGTGAAGGGTTCATATAACCCGATGTTTACGGTCAGACTCGTCCGTGGGGAGAGAGCGCAGCATGTTGGAATGTAGCGTCCAGAAATGTCTGCGCATCCAGCTCAACACCCATAAACACCTAAAACAGATGACCAAAAATCACTTCAAGCTGAGCGAAGAGAGAGGGGGGTATAAACGTTTTTCCAACAGGCCCGAGATGGGGCTCAGAAACGTGTGCAGTACACGTCACACACATTAGCTGAACTCAGCATGCTAATGAAGTTTAACATCATGTTTGATGCATTACGGCTTTTTCCACACGTAAACTGATTTGTGGCTAACATCCAGCAGAGCTCAAAAGCCTTTACAGTAAAGGTTAACCAGGCCTTTGGGCTTGTTAAGCACTATTAAAGGCTCGTTCAGACGGACAGGTGTTACAGGGGCAACGAACACCCTCAAACGACAACAGAGTTCCCATCTGCCTCCATGCTGACAGCACTTCTCAGAGCTGACAACTGAGTCAACGTCAATGTGGATTCTGCTGTTTTGTGATTGGTTGAGAGGTTGCAGGGGTATGCAAAAAAACAAGACCATAAAAACAGCCCAACGAAATGAAGCAATGCGAGTTTTATTTATTTTGGCCATTTGACTCTTTATTGGATAGACATGCAGTAGAGAGAAAATAAATATTACGTTGAGAAGAAACGGGAATGGGATGGTAAAAAAGAGCATTAGGTGGGATTGACCCTTGTGCCACATAAATGATGACTCGAGATTATACGAGCGTTAAGACTGCTAAAACCATTTAGTATTTTAGTCTCGTTTTACATTAAAAATATCTAAACATTATAAATTTACTTCAGAAACAAAGTGACGTGATGAATCTAATGAAATTTAGAGAGGTTAATGCCTTTTTCACTCTTTATTTGATAAAAGGAAATAAAAAATAAACTTAATTCATTAGGTAAAAGATACTTTCTTTCCTTAGATTACTCTATGAAAAATACGGTCATTTCATTTATTGAGTAAATATATTTTAAACGATGTTTTTTTTACAGGAAAAGACAAGAATAGACTAAAATACTGAAAATGAAATTTTAGTGGCATCTCTGATTTGAGGTATCATTAGGTAAAACGGCTGTAGAGTTGGTAAGTTAGATTCATTTTTCTGAATCAAACCGTTTCAATGAATTGATTCAAAGCTCTGATTTAATGATTCGTTTGCATCACCACCACAATGGTCAAGGAAGTCTCTATGATATTTTTAATATATTAAAATGTCTTAGTAATATATTTGCAGGTAAATATTGTTATTTATTACTATGCTTTTTGTTACATTGGCGCATTCAATATTATTCCTAGTGTTCCTACTTGGTTAATGTATCCATATCACCATATCGCCTACTTGGTTGATATGGTGTTTTCTCTGATTGACAAAAGAAACCTCCTAAATACATCAATATCTACAATGTTCAAAAGTTATGTCAGTAAGATTTAAAAAAAAAAAAAAAAAAATTCTTGAAAAGTGTCTTGTGAAATGGTAAAATGGCCACCCAAGGCTGCATTAATTTGATAAAAAAAATAAAGTAAAAACAGTAATATTGTGAAATATTATTCGAATTTAAAACAACTGTTTTCCATTTGAATATATGGGTTGTTTTTCGGCAGCCATTACTCCAGTCTTCAGTGTCACATACAATTTGTTTCAGGAGTACTTGATGAATAGAAACGTTAAAAGAACAGCATTTATTTGAAATATATATATTTTTTTTACAAATTTACTAATCTTTTGTAACATAACAAATGTCTTCAATTTAATGCATCCTTGCTGAATAAAAGTACTTATTTTCTTTAAATAAATAAATATTTCAAATTTATTTCCTGATGAATTTCCTGATTATTTATGGCTGTATCTTCCTTTAAAGTAGTGTTTATCAACGCATCGTTTGCGCCCGGTGTAGTAGTGTTAGTGTTAGCTGCTAGTTTACACCAATACTACCGCTTCTAGACTAGATGGCGTATCATTTCTCTCACAAACTAATTTTTTACAAATTTACTAATCTTTTGTAACATAACAAATGTCTTCAATTTAATGCATCCTTGCTGAATAAAAGTACTTATTTTCTTTAAATAAATAAATATTTCAAATTTATTTCCTGATGAATTTCCTGATTATTTATGGCTGTATCTTCCTTTAAAGTAGTGTTTCTCAACGCATCGTTTGCGCCCGGTGTAGTAGTGTTAGTGTTAGCTGCTAGTTTACACCAATACTACCGCTTCTAGACTAGATGGCGTATCATTTCTCTCACAAACTAAAATCTCTTCTGTAAAAATGCCCCTGTGGATATATTCTAAACAGGAATTTTATCAAGTCTCTTTAAATTTGGGGCGACAGGGTATATCAGATCTCAACATCACCAAAGATGTCGCAATGAAAATCACCAACATGCTTAAAAACTCTGTACTTCACTGTCTTTTTGATCAATGTAATGGATCCTTGAATTAAAGTAATTTCTTAAAAATCGTTACGACTCCATACATTTAAATGGTACTGTAAATATAACAACAGTCCTCATTATAAACAAAATAATAATCAACTTTAATATTCAGTGAAGACAATTAAGCCCCGTTCACACCAAGAACGATAACTATAAAGATAACGATATTAGCGTCCACACCAGTGAACGATATTGTCTGTTTATTCTAAGGGCACGCGCGCCTGCCGCTTTAAATTCTTGAGCTCGTTACAGCAGGATGGATTCTGATTGGCTGTCGATTTTTTATCGTTCATCAGATGGAGAAAAATCGTTTTGAAAGTGATTCCAACGATATCGTTTCTCTTTGTCTTTATCGTTATAGTTGTGGTGTGGACTCTGCTATTCTTTAATATTGAGAACAATTTTTAGAACTATATCTTTATAGTTATCGTCCTTGGTGTGAACGGGCCTTTAGACTACGTTTTATTTGATGGGGGGCGCTGAGGGACCTGGATAATGGGTGGGGGGGCGCTGGTCCAAAAAACATTGAGAATCACTGCTTTAAGGTAAAATAATCCAGGGTCTCACCTCAAAGATCTCCTCACGCGAGACCTCGATACGGCAGTGTCCTGCCTGCGGTTGCTGCTGGGACAGCTCCTGTCTCAGGATTTTCAGTTTCTGCACCAGATCTCGCTTGTACTTGGGCACCGTGAGACATTCAGGGTCCTCGGGGAGATTTCCGGGAGACACGACAGACTGAGCCTGCTCCTTCAGCTGTTGGGGACGACTGCTGAGAAAGAGCGAGGGGAAAAGAGAGACGGGGGTAATAAAATGAGATGAAATGTTCTGTCAACATGCATGCACAAACGCTGAAGCCTGACCCCTTCTTCACCTCTCCTGATGCCAGAGCAGCATCGCCCTTTCAGTGCCAACTCACAGGTATGTCACGCCAGCACCGGACAAAAAAAAAAAAAAAAAAAAGAGCTTCCAAATACATGAAATGACACTAGCTCCAACATGGTCCTGAACTGATATATAATGCTGAATACACAATCAGCCCAAAACACTGGACATTTTAGAACAATTATCGACACTTCAAATGTTTAAATGTCACTGCATTCAATTACAGAATGTCAAACGATGTGGCATCTGCAAACAAATGCTGCAGCTTGAGCATAACAAATTCAGTGCTAGACAAATAAAGATGGAGTGAGGCCCATTCTTTAATATCAAAACACACTCTTCACTTCACTGCCACTCTCAGACTCTCATTTCTCCATGTGACACGGCTCCTCACACTCGTTCTCTGTCTGCACATGACCCATGTTCCTCAAATATTCCCTTGCTCCTGTTCGTTTTCCTCGACACGCAGAAACTCACTTCTCCTTGCCTGCACTTTTCCTGCTTCATGCTGTATTTAAAGGACTTAATAACTGGTCTAAGATCTGGTTTGAATCTGAATCAATGTAAACACAGACAGTCTAGATGGGTTCTTACTGCTGCTTTGTAAAAAGTGCATTATCCTAACTTTGATTCATGGGTATGAAAAATATGGATATCCGAGAAGACAAGGAGGAAATCTAGTTCAAAACAAACTCTTAGAAATATAAAGCGACTTCATTTGACATGGTAAAAAGGGCAAAACATCTAATATATTTGTTTTAAAACAATAACTTACTAACACATGGCTACCTTCAGGTGATGCTGACTTTTATTTGGTAGATAAAGGTTTTTCAATTATTTTATAAATAATCTTTTATTAACAAATAAAATATTTTTATTATTTTATCATCTTTTAGCCACCAAATCAAAGTAGCTTCAACAAGCTGATATTATTTTAAAATAAATAATAATAAAGATTATGCCAAATTACCTGTGCCAAATATATACATTTACAATAATTCCAGCCTTTAAATATACAGTGGGTACGGAAAGTATTCAGACCCCCTTAAATTTTTCACTCTGTTATATTGCAGCCATTTGCTAAAATCATTTACGTTAGTTTTTTTTCCTCAATGTACACACAGCACCCCATATTGACAGAAAAACACAGAATTGTTGACATTTTTGCAGATTTATTAAAAAAGAAAAACTGAAATATCACATGGTCCTAAGTATTCAGACCCTTTGCTGTGACACTCATATATTTAACTCAGGTGCTGTCCATTTCTTCTGATCATCCTTGAGATGGTTCTCCACCTTCATTTGAGTCCAGCTGTGTTTGATTATACTGATTGGACTTGATTAGGAAAGCCACACACCTGTCTATATAAGACCTTACAGCTCACAGTGCATGTCAGAGCAAATGAAAATCATGGTCAAAAGAACTGCCTGAAGAGCTCAGAGACAGAATTGTGGCAAGGCACAGATCTGGCCAAGGTTACTAAAAAATTTCTGCTGCACTTAAGGTTCCTAAGAGCACAGTGGCCTCCATAATCCTTAAATGGAAGACGTTTGGGATGACCAGAACCCTTCCTAGAGCTGGCCGTCTGGCCAAACTGAGCTATCGGGGGAGAAGAGCCTTGGTGAGAGAGGTAAAGAAGAACCCAAAGATCACTGAGCTCCACTGAAAGCCACTGAAAGATGGCTGAGCTCCAGAGATGCAGTCGGGAGATGGGAGAAAGTTGTAGAAAGTCAACCACCACTGCAGCCCTCCACCAGTCGGGGCTTTATGGCAGAGTGGCCCGACGGAAGCCTCTCCTCAGTGCAAGACACATTTTTTTACAATCTTTAGTAATAATTACAATCATTCCGTCATTATATTTCTTATAATCAGATTTTTTTTTACTTTAAGGACCACAAAAAATATCAAAATTAATTAAATTTTTTAATGTAAAGGTTTTCAGCTAATATCTGTAAGAATGCATATTTAATATATTTTTGAATAACTTAACAGATTCAAACAAAAAACAAGCATCACATCATTTACCGAAACGCTTAGCTAGCACATTTTTGGATCACTTTTTTGACTGTAACCCACTAGTGACCCTTGAAATGCTGGATGTGGATCAAGAGGGTGGATCCATCAAAAGACAACAGCAACTCAAGCATGCACACGCATGCATGACCATCACCCACCCACTCAAAGCTCTCATCACGCACTTAAAATTACCGACTGATGGTGAGATCATAAACCCATCAAGGTTGAGAGGAAAGCACACATCAGAGGATTTTTGCCTGATGACAGAGAGGTGAGATCTTCTGCGCTGATATAAGGCAGATGGTTTGACATATCCACATAATCTGTCTGATACCTTTTCCAAAACTGAAACTACTGCAGCGCCAGGAATGTTTAGACTGACTCACTTTGACAGTTAAGTTTGCTTGACGGATGACATCTCAATGCAAATGATCTGCTCAGACTGAGGTCTGGCATCTCTTTGTGGAAAACATGGCGATGCGATATAAAATCAAAATCTAGGTTATGAACATACTGTGATTCTGTCTAGTGTATAATTATTCCAAGCTACACTGTGGTAAAATTCACACTTTTGTTGCTCTATTATCTGCATTACAGATCATTATTTGTCATTTTAAGATCAGCTCCATTGTACTGAAGACTGTTTCTACCTACGAAAAAAGGCATGTTTACATTATTTTTTGTAATTGTGTCTTTCTTTCTTCCTCCTCCTTTTACAAATATCATGCATGTCTAAGTCACACATATTATGTAGTATTCTTAGGGTTACTCAATTTAACCTGGTAAAAAGGTCAAAATAGCCAATATTACAACAACAACAACTTTGGTGGATAAAAGTTTCTCAAATATTTTATTTAAAGTATTTTTAAAATATAATATTAATATTTGAAAAACGTTAACCATTAAATAAAAGAAAATTGGCTTCATTGCTTACATTATTTAATCGACAAATAATACAGAAAGAGATTATGCCATGTTATTATTAGGGTTGGGTATGTTTTTTGTTTTTTTTCTCGATACCGGTGCCAAATCGATACTTTTAAAATGGTTCCGGTGCCTGAACGATGCTTATTAAAAAAAAATAAAAAAAAATAATATTCCCCAAAAAATGATGGATTGGCCATTAGAACAGAAATAGAATAGTGAGTGCAAATGTTAGAGGGTCAAGTTTTTTAATTAAAAAAAACAAGCAGATAAAATTAGAAGTAGCATTAGAATAGAGAGTGCTAGAGTTAGAGGGTCAAATGAAGATGAAAGAGATGTGTTTTCAGCCATTTCTTGAAAATATTAAGGACTCAGCTGCTTGGATTGAGCTGGGCAGGTCATTCCACCAGGAGGGAACAGTTAAGTTTTATCATAGGTAGAATGCAAAATGTAAAAAAAAAATACAAGCATTTCAGTCAAATGTAATTTATGCAATATTTCAAACCTTTAACCCACTTGGGAAAATCAACCCATGGCAACAGTTTTAAAGTAGCCCAATTCTGTGGAAAAAAAAACGCGGACTGGGCAACCCTGCATCCAACAAGAGCTACCCGAGTCAGCTTTGACTGATCACAGGTCGAGAATAAGGAGACATGACTGACAAGACCATGCTGGAGTATTTGCTGCTCAACAGATTGTGAGCTCATGTGCACAAATATCTGATCTTGTAAGATGTGCTCCCTTTACACAGAGTGCGTGTGATCGCGAAATCGAAAGTGAAAGTAAACGGCGCAAACGCTCATTCAAAAATATTTAAATACACCGCATCCTGAGAGCGGGGCTCCCTGATGCGCCAAAATTATACACAATATTAGAATGTTTAAAGGAGTGGACACGAAAATCGCAGGAGCGAAACACATGTTGCGGGAGCAGGTGGCAATGGTCAGAGATTCAGCGGGAGTGGGATTAAAAAAACAGTCGAAACCCGGACATTTTGGGCAATTAAGAAATCCCGGCCGGACGCATTTTTGTAGGTCCAAAAAGAGGACATGTCCGGGGAAAAGAGGACGTATGATCACCCTAATTTATTGCTAAGTGATGTATTCTTTTTAAAGTAGCATATAGAACACATTTTCTGCCTCATTCTGTGACGAGAAGCCTCATCAGATCACAAAAAGAAGCATTTGACTGGTGTTGTGGAGTAAAAAGGTTATAATTATCTCTTTTGTTGGACAACAGGTTTAGAAATGTGAATACAAGGGAGGTTTAGCTTTAGGCATTTTAATTTAAGCATGTTTAGCTTAGTTAACAGAAGGCTACCTGCTGCCATCAGAGCAAGTGTAATTACTGCATTCACACGCTCCTCGGATGCTCTCATTTCCGGAGTTGTGCTTTTAAGTCGGAATGTGAAAACAACATGGACACTCGTTACTACAAAGATGTGTTGGATTTGTATTATAGCTTTCCGACTCGAGTTCACGTGCATTTTCTCAGTAGGGAAATTATTTTTCACGTGCGGTGCCAGTGATGATGCTTTTACGATCCATTTTCTCCGATTGATTCCTTACCTGCTCTGAGCCTCAACGGGACCACGGGAGCCATTTGGACTGGGACTGTTGGAATAAACGTGAAACACGACGAGATGAGACTTCAGCAATACCACAATGCACATTTCAGGGCCATTACTTGTCTCTATTTTCTAGGTTAAATGGCGACTGGTTCTTTGTGATGATGTTGAGACTGACTCACTTTAGGACGAGGTGCAGGTTAGCGGAGAGACGCGGGTCTGTGAATTGTGTGGTTCGGTTGTTGTGGTCCACAAAGTACACTCGTCCGGTGGCTGTGTTTCTTATCTCCCAGCCTGGAGGCAATGGGCCCAACTCCTCACAATTCACATTACTGAGATCCCTGCAGAGAGGAATTGTTACAGTTTCATTTTAGTAATATGGTGATATGTATTATGATTATTGTAAACATAAAATTTAAATAATCATATTATGATTTTTTTTAGCTGTATATGACCTCTTGCACACAGAGCAGAAGTTTTATCCTTGTTGAGATTATAAATTATTATGATTCTGTAACTATAATATTAATTGCATTGATTGTATTAATTGTATTTTATTGTTATAATATTATTATTATTAATTGCAATTTTTTGAAGACACTGGCATAGAGCCATTTGGAACGCATAATGTGCATAAATGCACATAACATCTGGAATATATTTCTACTTCTTTAGCTGGATGATTTATTTTATTATTTAATTAAAATGATTTATTGCTTTTTTCCTATACATGTAGGACACATTAAAGCCTGGTTTCACAGAGAGGGCTTAGACTAAGCCAGGACTAGGCAATAGTTTAATTAGGACATTCAAGTAATTTTTATTAACGTGCCTTAGAAAAAAACATTACTGGTGTGCATTTTGAGACAAAACAGAGGCGCTGATATATTTTAAGATCAGTCAGTGCAAGTTTCTTTCAGTTAAAACAGCTCAGACTTACACTTTAGTCTGGGACTAGGCTTAAGCCTTGTCTGTGAAACCGGGGGTAAATGTATTAATATTTGAAAAACATTCGATTAACATATATTCTTTGTGAAAATGATTTATATCACGATAATCATGATAGTGGAAATGATATTGGTGGAAATGAAAATGCCTCGTATTCATAAAATAGCACTAAAATATAGTTTACAAAAACAACAAGAACAAAGAGAGAAAACAGACAAAACAAAGATCAAAATGACAAAGTAAAAAAAAAAAAAACGAGACAAAAACTCTAGGAATGTTGCTTTCAGGTTTCTGCCAAACCTCATCAAACTAAGACCAAAAAATGTGCAGCACTGCAAAAAATGCTCAATGTCAACTCTCAACAGACTAGAAAAATAACCCGTAGCCCCCCCTCATTTTTTCAATCATGTTCTGCTCTCAGATAAATGACAAGCAGCTTTCCCTACACAAAAAGTGGCTAAATGGTCCCCGCATATTTCCAAGTTTCTCCAAGTTCATGTCTTCTCAGCTTTTGTCCAAACCAGTTAACAGCATTGAGCTTCCAGACTTTTTTTGTTGTTGTTGCACATAGTAATATCTCATTGGTCAAAAAACCATAGCTATATATTCCACATTAATGTTTTGATTTTATCACAAAAAATTACTTCATGCATCGCATTTGGTTAGGACAAGGCACAAGTTTCCAAACAAATCCAGTGTAAAATAGAAGTGAAATAATAAAGTTAAGTAATAAACATGCAAAATACACAAAGGTAAAGTAGGTACCTGGGCACTCTGGGGTCGTGCCATGTGCTGACACCCGTTTGCGTGTGCAGGAAGTACACCTGACCCTGCTGCGTGGTCCTTTGCTCTGTGAACAAACACCAGGGGGCACCCTCGGTCATTCACAATGTGAAAAAAATGACAAGAGGCTTGAATGCAATCTTTGTTTATAAGCTTGTGTGTGTTTGTGTGTGCACAGAAGTAATACTTTCTTCATTCTTTTACTTTCAGTTTGATTCACCGCATACCTATCTGATCCGTCACTGTAAACTATGACCACATCACACAAATTTGTAAATGTTTTGAGTGATTTGTGTATGTTTCTGTGTATGTAAACGAATGTATTTTGTTTTACGTGTAACTAAATGTGCTGCCTATCTTGGCCAGGACCCTCTTGTAAATGAGATTTTAAATCTCAAGAGTTTTTAATTTCCTGGTTAAATAAAGGTAAATTAAAAAAAATAAATTAATCAACATTAAGAGAAAATAATGGCTAAATATGATCAATAATGGCTAAATTTTATGTAGTCTAATGAAAGGAATTCATAGCATGTTAACAATTTAATTAATCTTTTAAAATATAACAAATAATTTATTTGCATTATTATAATGCATTTTTATTTACAGAACTATATCATTTATTTACATCATTATATACTGTATAAATTAAAACGTTGGTCTAAATTAAAAATATCTTGGTCGCATGATTTTCCTTAATACAAAATATTAATAGAATAATTATTAATAATGCAATTTAATAAAACATTTCATTTATTATTATTACATTAAAAAGTACATTCTACTATATAACATTAATACACTTTTGTCATTTACTTCAAGTTAAACCAAGCTTTTAATCTGGTGGTTTGTCCTGAAGACCTTTGAGTTTTGTGTGTATTTTCAGATTGTTTTACCAAATAAATTGGTGAAATGTTTGTGAACTCTCAGAGCAGCTCTGGAGATGAAATTCATGAAACTGCAGATGATGAAAACACTAAGGCCATCACATGTACTTGAGTATGTAAAGCAGACGAAACTGTAGCCACTCACGAACCAGATCGTCAAGATGTAGGCTAAATAGCTGGAAAATACTTGAAAGTTTATTACAGATAGTGAATTTAATTATGACGTATATTGATATATCACCCAGCCCACAAGTACTTGACCTGCATCCCATGTCTACAGACCCACATTCAGCTACTTGAGCAGAGGAGAGCACACAGAGCTCTGTTTAACCTGTTTCTATAACCTCTGCCCTCTGAATCTCTCCTCAGACTCACACACATGCACACAGACACAGCGGGATTTCCAGGTCACCTGTCTGACCCTGCAGCTGGCGCTGACGGCACGTCGGAAAGATTTCAGACGAGTTCCTTTTCTACAGCTCAAGAGACGTTTTAATTACTCTAGCTGCAGCACAAATTTCCAGCGCAAGTGCGTGTGTGTGATGTTGCAGGATGTATTTTTTACCTTTGCAAGCTGGCCAGTATTAATGGAACTGATGCATGTGTGTGTGTGTGTGTGTGTGTTTGAACGAACCGTATCCCTCAGGCAGGTCGGGCGGTGTGTGTAGGTGAGTTCTGCTCATGTAGTTTCTGTGTCTTTGAGAGCGAACCCTCCGCTCCTGCACCCGGGGGTCATCTGCAGGTACGACTGCTGCCCCGTTGGGCGTCATGATGGGCGTGTTCTCATCCACCAGGCAGCTGAGTGGCCGGCCGGGGCTCGAGTACTCGGATGCAGGCCTGTGTGTGAAAGAGGAAATGAGAACATGAGGGACAACAGACTACATTAAAATAGTTCAAATGTTTGGAGCTAGCAACATTAGGGTCATGGGTTGGATTTCCCAAGCAAAGTTTCGTATGCAAAAAAGTTGTGTGTCCCTTGAATAAAAGTGTGTGCGAAATGTGTAAGTAAATGTAAATGTACATGTGAAAGTCAAACGAACTGAAGATTACGGTGCATTTTTAAAAGAAATAAATCTTAGTTCTTGAAAACACCTTCTAGTTTTCAGATTGAGTTTTTTTCTGAAATTACAAATTGGAATCAAGTCTATTTCCATGGCCATTTCTAAATGGTTTGGACTTTGCTGGCACAAAATTTAAATTAAAATAAAAAAATAGACCAGTCTAGGTTGGTTTGCTGGTCTTAACTGGTTTAAAATGGTCTCCAAGACTGGCTAAGTTGGTGATTAGCGCAACCAACTAAAAAAAACATAAAAAATTGTGTCAAAACAAACAAACATATCTGACTAAGACCAGCATAGGCTAGTCTGTCCTATCCGACAAAACCACGTCAAACCCAAAGACATGGACAGTAATTTAGGCAAGCCAAAATGCCTTGATCCTACAAGACTTTATTTCAGTCTGCAAACCATTTGCATCTCTAACAAAAAATACAAAAAACATTTAGAACATAGTTTTAAAATCAAATAAGCTGGTTTGAACCTAGTTTGACTAGCTGAAAAACATCCCAATATCTCTCTAAAACCTGCCAACAGACCAGACTAAAACCAGCAAACCATCTTAGGCTGGTTTATGCTGTTGTTTCAGAAGGACCATGTAACAATTTGGTTGCTCTGCTGGGTTACAGATTGATATTAAAACAGCACACACAGGTATTAGCTGTGGAAACCTAAGCACACAATAGTGTGATCTTTTGGTGTGAGGTTCAAATCTCAGAAGTACAAAATGTACAGGTGCTTTGGATACTAAATGAATAATGTAAACGTGTCAGCGCCCTGCAGTCTCCGTAGACAAACACTGGAAAGCAGAGCCGTGAGGAGCTGAGTGACTTTCAACGTGACAAAGTCACAAACCTGCAACCTCTCCAAACAAGGGAGTGAATTTCTGTCCGGCTTCAGCTGCCCAGGTTGACCGTAAGTGCTGTTATTGTGAAGTGAAAACATCTAAGTGTAACAGCAGCTCAGCCGTGAAGCGTCTGGCAACACGAGCTCACCGAACGAGGACAGAGTGCTGAATCATGTAGCGCATAAACACAGCCTGTACTCGCTTTCAATATTCCCTCTGTTCCACACGGTTTCAACACATCAAAACGGCCTTTGGAAACAACGTTGGTATGAAAATTATGTATTTAATAGCTTCCTTTGCACACTAGGACTAGTCGGCCAGTGTCGACACACAACCTCACTAACGTGCTTATGGCTGAATTGAACTAAATCCCCAAAGGTATATGGTAACGTCTTGAGGAAAGACTAGAAAAATAGAGACTGTAGAGTAGAAACAAAAGAGTATATTGGTGTTTCTTAAACTATGGGCACTTTTGGCTCAGTATTTGGAATAAACTGGCGGCTAATTTTATTGCTAGCATGTTATGCACCCTAAATACACTGAATGAAAAAAATGTTTTCAAACGCCTTCTATTATTTGAGGTTTATTCATTAGTGTTGTAGACGCTGTCCTGGGCTGAGTTTTCCCAAATGCATCGTAAGCATAAGCAGATCGTAGAGACCAAAACGTTTGGGAAACGCAGTCCAGACCAACATTTTTTCTAGATCTTCGTCTAGGAATGTTGCCTGGAATATTTCTTGGTCTTTATGGTTTAGTGTTTCCTTAAAAATTCATGAAGTGGGGATGCTTCCTGACATGGCTTTGTATCTTTCAGCTGTGTTCTGGATAAATATGGGACAGTGTCTGAGATTGCAAAGACGACAGATGTGGCCCACACACATTTTCCTGTTGTGCGGTACATGGGTACTCGTACACAAAAATCACCATCCTATTCAGCAAAACCACTTTAAACTCAATGACCTGGACAGTAATTTAGGCAAGCCAAAATGCCGTTGTCCTACAAGTCTGCAAACCATTTGGATATCTAACCAAACTAAAAAAAGAAAAAATACAATAATGCAAATAACAAAAAAAGTAAAACAAAAATAAATTAAATTATAATAAATTAAAATAAAATAAAAATAAAACGGAATTGAATAAGTAAAATTTAAATATATATATATTTTTTATAAAATAAAAGTAAAATTAAAAACATATATATAATAAAAATAGAAATAAAATAAAATAAAAAGTGAACTGGACTACAACAAAGGAAACCTGATCCCACCTAGTAGGTCTCTCCCATTGGGTGCTGCGTGTGATATGATTCAGATACTGGATCCGGCCAGATGCAGTTCTCCTCTCCTCCCAGCTGCAGAAAGAACACAAAGAGACATTCATACAGACGAACAAACAGACACACGCACATGGCGCAGGAACAAACACAGGGGCTGGATAAGAACGTTGGGTGCTACCGTTCAGTATCTGCTAAAGATTAAACACTGTTGTATTTTTAAGCACTCATTTAGAGTTGCTTTTAAAGAGTTATTTCTTGTACCCATCAGGCAGGTCGTTGTCAAACAGACGACTGCAGTCCACCACTGGCCCTCCGGAGCCTATCCTGTCCCTGGACTGAAGACTAACTGTTGACACAAACACAAAAAATCAGGCAGTTAGAGGGGTCCCATCTGTGCAAGGTTTTAGTGTCATGGAGCGACAGAGACTATGTGACAGAAATCAAGTCAAGATGAGTGACATGCATTGCATAGATATTTTGCCATTTTGGGGTGTATGTATGTATGCATGTGTGTGTTTTTGAAATGTATCAAAAATTTTGTCAGACACCAAAAAGTGTAATATTATTAGATATTGATATAAATCAAGGAACATGAAAAATTATCAATAAAACAAACAAAAAAAAAACGTAATATTGTCAGACACCAATTAAGACGGTTTTAGAATTTATCAATTCAAATTTTGTTTAAAAATTGAATCAAAAAACACTTATTGGCAGATACAGATATAGATCATGCATTTAAAAAGAAATCAATTTAAAAACTCAATCCATATTGTTGGGATACAATACAGATGCAGCATTTTTAATGAATTATCAATTTTAAATAAAAAAAAACAATTAAATAAATAATACTGGCAGATACAAATATAGAACATGCATTTTTTTAAAAGATCAATTTAAAAAGAATTAATACTGGCAGACTCCAATATAGCCAATTGTGTACATTTTATATAAACATTTTTAATACACAAATTAGGGGTGTAACTGTTCAAGTTACTCATGGTTCGGTTCGTATCACGGTTTCAGTACGCTTCGATATGTGCTATGTTTAGGGAAAAAGGACTATATTGTCAAATAAAAATAAAGAAAATAAGAACAAACAATCTAATTACAAGCAACAGCACAAATAAATACAATAGAGCAAATATACAAATAAAATTAACAGTGCTTTTCAGGTTTTTTAGGTAGGTCTAATAGTTTTTAGGTACAGAAATTGAATAAAGTAATCAAATGTAAAATAACATTGCATATTTGACTGTATGAATTAAAGATTAATCTTTATTAAAGTTACAAAAGCTATTCAATCAAGAGCAGTGAGTGATTTCCTTGTCTTTTGTTGTTCGATTAACATTAAGAAAGTGCTGTCACTTTAAGTCAATGCACGGATCCAGAACGGCACAGTTCGATTTTTAACCAAGAACCGTTCCACCCCTAATATAAATGGTGTGCAATGAGATATATTTAGAGTTAGGGGTTTGTTCAAAGTGTTTAGTATAAGCTATAGTAATAGTAAAGCTTGCCTTAGGGTTAGGGTTAATAACTACCTGCTTGCTTACATTCATGTGACTCAACAAAACACGTGACGCAAATCTTGACGTGACATGAAGACATACAGACATATAAGAGGGTTGTTTGAAACTCTCAGCCATGGGAAAACATTCATCTTCTGATGAATGGCTGCTTGTAAAAACTGTGGTGTGGCTACGGGACATGCAACCCGGGGCGCAAATACATCACCACCCCACAAAACTCTTTCTTGATGAAGGAACAATGCGGCTCTAAGAGCATTAAAGAAAATTGCAATGGAATAGCCAAACGCAACATATAAATCATACAGAATGAGTGCCTTTTTCCTCCTTTGCTCCCAACCGAGCAATGTTTTTAGGGCGTCAAAGGTAAATGTGTGGGTTTAACCATCATTAATGACAAGCTTTGAAGCTGGTGTGACTCATGGGATAAATGGCAGATGTGGCAAGGAGAGCAAATTCCCGACAGGTCAATTCCTCGAAACGAGCAAAGCTTGTGGACTCACCTACTATCTGTCCCCTCACGGTATCGCTGTCATTGGGCCCCAACTTGTTCAGGTCCAAACGCTGATCTGTAAATGGACGGAGGAGGAGAATAAGAAAAAAGGTAGATAAAAAGTTCACTTGAGAAACCAAAGAGCCTGCGTGACGTTTGTGTCTTAACCTCTGACCTTCCTCACTCGGCGAACCATCTGACACTTAAAAAACAGCCTAAAACGCTCCACATTTCATGCGTTAGGTCACATACACTGCAGCGCGCTGTGTGTGTGGGTGTATACACAGAGGCTGCTTTATTCCTCTCAGACTGTAGATGTGCTGATAGGAGTGAGACGCTTCCAGAAACACGCTGGGGCTCTCTGTCATTGCCGGAAAGAAGGAGGCAGGAATAACAAGTAGCCTGCAGACATTAGAGAGGCCACTATCTGTTCTCACTCGCTCTCTCTCACACACACACAGATCAGGATGCACAGCTAGACTAAACAGGGCTGGAGGAGCGTTCACCCATCCCAACACACTAGACTCACATTTAAACCCCTTCATATGGTCAAACCTGCGTAGATGATTAAAAAAAAAAAACATTATTTACTATTATTTTAATATACTATACTAATAAAAAAAAAAAAAACGGTACTATTGACAAATATTGACATAGCAGTTATCGACGTGACATGTGGCCAAGTATGGTGACCCATACTAGGAATTAGTGCTCTGCATTTAACCCATCCAAAGTGCACACACACAGCAGTGAACACACACCGTGAACACACACCCGGAGCAGTGGGCAGCCATTTCTTTGCTGCGGCACCCCGGGAGCAGTTGGGTGTTCGGTGCCTTGCTCAAGGGCACCTCAGTCGTCGTATTGAAAGTGGAAATACCTGCCGGTACGAGACTCGAACCTTTGGGTTACGAGTCCGACTCTCTAACCATGAGGCCAACCAATATTGGTTAGACTCTAACCAATAATTTCCACAATACATTTTTGTAAAGCTATTGTAATTATAGCAACAAATAACAAGTAATACTGGATTAAACAGATATTGCTATCCGCTACAGCTATATATTTTTTTATTTTTTGTAATTAGAAAAATAAAGAACATTAGCTGAAACGGATATAGACATCATCGAAACTTAAAGAAATTATACACAGTGTTTCCCACAGACTTAGACTCGATGTGTGGCGGCACTTCGCCTGGGGGAAATATATATGTATATAATGTAAATATAAAACAGCAGATGGGTTATTGAAAGTGCAAATTCACTCTCTGCCAGCAGGAGGCGCTTTAAGAGCGGCAGAACTAGTGGTTTCCCCAGTAACGGCTGTAAACATAGCAGCTCATAAATGCTGCTTTATCAGGCATTACAGGAAATATTAAATGAAAATTACATCAGAACTTTTCTGAAGACAATCGGTTCCCTTTAAAAAAAGATACATTTATATAAAAACACCCGTGCCGCGTTTTGACTTTGAAACGTGCAGTGCTCATGTTTATTCAACGAAGTCAAAGCCTTTTGGAAAATCTATTTGTGGTGGTCAGTGTTGATATTGTGGCGGGCCGCCACAAATAAATCAATGTATGGGAAACACTGTATGGTTTCCATTTAAAATACATAGAAATATATAGAGACACTTATAACAAGAGGAAGAGCAAGAAAAAGAAAAAGAGGAAGACGACGACAAATAGGAAGTGGACATGAGCAAGCAAAATGAAGAGGAAGAGCAAGATTTGATATATTTGTGAATTTATATTACCGTATTGGCCTGAATATAAGACGACCCTGATTATAAGACGACCCCCCTTTTCCCAGATGTACCTTTTGGAAAAAGGCTGTTTAAAAATCGAATCTTGTTTTTTTCTCAGTAAAACACATTTTGTCTTCAATTATTTTCATATTGCATATTTTTCCTATTTTCATTTTTGTTTTGAAAGTATGGTAAAAACTGATAAAATGTACCACCAATCACATTTAAAGAATATACACTTTTTGATATACCATTAAAAAAAAAAAAAAACGGTAGCCCATCTGAATTAGGACATTTAGGCTATCCATCTAATAGTAGCCTACCAAAATCTTATTAACAGTAGAAGTTAAATCTTACTGTAGTCTTCAAATCTGGGTACTGTCTTACGTTTTAAAATCACAAAGGGAGTTTGGTCCCATCAGGCTAACGTGACAGTCACGACTCATGCAGCTGTAAGGTTTTCTTTCTCTTTTGTTTTTACTCGTGATCTTTACAACACGCATTTACATATTTCATGGCACACTCGTTTTACGCGTATTTGGCACCACCTATTGTTGTGGGTGTATTATTGACATGTCAAAGTCTAGACCCTGAATATAAAACGACCGAGCTTTTTCAGATGTATTTCCAAGAAAAAAAACATCGTCTTATATTCGGGTCAATACGGTAATTAAAAAAAAAAAAAGAAGCTAATATTGGCATGAGATGAGACCAAAATTATTTATATTAAATAAATAATTTCCTATTTAAGACCCTGCTTGTTACTGACAGACTGTACGGGAGACAGAGAAAGAGAGAGAATGAGAAAAGACAGAAAGAATGATAGCAGACAGACAGAAGGGGTGCAACAGGAAATGGTGAGCTGAATCACTTCCAGCTGTGGGAGCGGCTGTGGGTTTCCTGTGCTTATCCAGGACAGTGGTCACGCTGGAGGGTTTCTAGGGAAAGCCTGCTTTTAAAATCCTCTTAAACACAAGCGTGGGGCTGGAACGCAGCCAGACAGACTCGTACCCTAAACATACTGACTTAGTTCACCACCAAAAAACACTGGTTCTTGTGTAGCTGACAGGAAAGTGATGCACAAATAACAGGACGTCTTTTACCTGAGACAGACAGTGGTCTTCAGCCAAAGATACATATATTATTATCTTCAAAAACACTGTTGTTGTTTTATTTAAAGGTTGTCCATTTAACACACACAGCCATTGTAGTACATACAGTACATATAACCTCTCTGAGCCAATTATACACCCACAAGTACACTTGAAATCTGCCGAAGCCAGTTTTACACACAAGTTAGACCTGTGTTTTCTGAGCTAATTATACACACACTAACAGACACCTACACTTACAGCCTGTGTCCTTGAGTCGGTTAATGGAGTTGGAGAGGAGTCGTACGCATCCCAGGAATCCCGCTCCCTGTTTCTTATGGATCTTTTTATGGTTCCACACGCTGATGGTGATGGAGTCCGACTTCCCGATATACCTGAAGAAATAACAAGAGACGTCACTTCAAGTTGGAATTTCTACATTTTCTATCATGTCTCAAACTCGGACCATATCAGTCTCGAAAGCCCATGGTATTTGTGTAAAACATGTTTTATGAACCATGATTACACACAGCGGTTCAGAGGAGAAGAACTGTTTTAAGTAGAGCAATGAGGACTTTATTAAAAAAAACAATGAAGACTGTAAAAATGATGCCAGAAAAATGCCACTGAAGACAATGAGGATAACAAGGAAGACAAAAACATTGAAGATGATTATGAAGACGAATAACTCTTCAGTAAGATGAAAAATAAATACCAAAGAGGAAGAAGAAGAGGAGAAAAAAAGAAGAGGAAGAGCAGAGAAAGACGACAAAGAAGCGCAAGATGACAAGAAAGAGGAAGATGACAAATAAGAGAAAAGAGGGACGAACAGGAAAAGATAGAAGATAAAGAGAAAGACAACAAAGATGAGGGGGAAAAAAAGAGGAAGATGGCAGACTAAGAGGAGGAAGAAGGGCAAGAAGATGACGTAAATGAAAATGACAAAGAAAAAGTGGAAGATGACAAAGTAGGTCAAAATGACATGAGGAAAAGGAAGTAGAAGAGGAAAAGGCGAGGAAGAAGATGTGGAAGAGGAAGATGACAAAGAAGTGAGAGAATGACAAAGAGGAGGTTGAAGGAGATGAAGAGGTAGAGGACGTAGATGAAAATGAGGAAGTAAAAGAGGAAGACAATGAAGAAGCAAAAGAGGAAGATTAAAAAGAAAAAGACAATGAAGAGGATGTCAATAGAAAGAAGACCACAAAGAGGAGGAAGAAAAAGAAGATAAAGAAGAGCAAGATGTCGAAGTAGATTGAAAACAATGAAGGCGGCGGCGAGGAAGAGGGTGACAATGACAAGAGTGCGAAGACGAAAAAGGTGACAAAGGAAGTAGATGAAGATGGAATTCATAAGTAGGAAGAAACAAAATATGAAGAACATGAAGTAGTAAGAGTGCAAAGAGAACTGGGTTTGTTTTCAGTCCATTAACATATGCCTAATTTTGTTTGGTTCTTTTAAACAGGGTGAAAACACCTGAAATCTTCTTCAGCAAACCTAACAAAGAAGCTCAAGAACTTTAAGCGATCCCACGCAGTCCTCTTGTTCTCTCACCACCGTATGCATTTCATCAAGTCCTACATAAAAGTCAGCTGGTTTGTCTGAAAGTTTTGGCATGGCGTTAGACAAAACAAATGATTCCCTTAAATTCTGGGGGAACAGAAACACCTCCAGAACTGGACATCAAAAGGAGCTAGGCTGTCAAAAAATGTCCAAGCAAAGTCTGAACGTTCTGTCAGCCTGCCAACGGGACAGAATCCCTGGGCAACAGATCTTGTTTGGACGGAAAACCAATCGAAGAGGTAGAGGAGTAGAGAGAGAAAGGGCAGGAAAAGGGGCAGGATGAAAGAAACAAGACGACAGAATGCCAATGACTGTGTGGATGCTCTCACCAGAACGAGTCCAACCAAACCCAAACAATCAGAGTTCTTCTCTCTGATCTGGGGAACATTTATCAACTGCCTACAGAGCCAAAAAAAACTGCTCTGAAGTCTGAGCTCACAATAGCCTTTATACACAATATCTCGGATAGTCTTTACGCCAAATTTTACTTATACCAGTCAAGAGCTTGTACCAACAAGTTACTCAACCAGACCAAAAGACGACAGGACAAAACAAAAGCCAAGACAATAAACCGAAACCTGCGCTGTCCACAGTTGACAACAGATAATTACGGTTTAGTGTAGGGATGCACCGATACCACTTTTTCCAGTACTCGCCCGATAACGATACTTTTATTTTTGGTACTTGCCGATACCGATATTTTTATTGCATTTGTAAATTTTTTAAATATTGGGTACAGAAACCAAAAGAGTATGTATAATGTTAGTTGGTTAACTTCATTTATCAAATAGATAGTCAAACCAAAATTTATTCAGACACCTTCAACATTTCTCACATTATCACAGTTTATTTGCTATAGTTTAGAAATTGGTAATAAAATATGACAAAAACTCAGTTTAAACTGTGTCAGAACAAATTCATCTAGATAAATGTTAGATCCTTTTGATAGAGAGGTATGTAATAGATTACAATCAACCAAAATAACTCGGACAGCTGTTAGTATGACAGTATTTACACAACTATGAATACTTAGTCGGGCAACACTTAGCCTTAATGACAGCCTGTAGTCTCCTGGGCATGCTGTCACCCAGCTTCATGAAAACCTCAACTTCAGTTTTTTTCCCAGACTCGGTCTGAATAATTTTTGGACCCAAATTTGTATAAATTTGACTGGTAGTCCACTGTATGAAGAATTTTTGGGTATGATTTGTCACAGTTTACTTTATTTTGCTGTCCTCACTTACATAAATGAACTATAGTGTCCTGCACCCACTAGTAAAAAAATATCAAATTATATCTGGTCTCTGAATCATTTTTGGTTTGACTGTATATCCTTCGGTTATTTTCACACTTAATTATGCCCATTAAAATGTATTTTACAAGTTTTTGTTACTTTCACTGTTAATTCTTTTGCTCTATGGTACATCATCTTTAATTTAACAGCATTAGAGCTGCTCCATTGCAGCGGCTTAATACTGTAATCACGCGCTTTGCTGTAATAATGCAGGGAACCACTCGTTATAAATCTCCTAACTGTGATATTTTCAGAAATAGAAGTCGCGTTTTTTCATCTGAAACGTGCTGCGATTTATATTCCAAAGCCACTCATATAATGCAGAAACACTCAAGCAAGCAAAACACGCGCAAAGCGTGCAGGTATTTGTACTGATGCAGAATAGTACAGCCTTTTAGTAATTACAATAGTACAGTAATAGCATTTCACACAGGCTGCTAGATTCACTTTCGCTAGAAAGTAGTGTATGCCTAAGGTTGAAAATAAACTATGTTTATAGTGAATGCCCCTATGAATGGTTTTATTTTTACGATTTCGTTTTAATCCAAATGATGCATGTGCTAAGTGAGTGAACATCACACAACAAACAAAGATCACACAACAGAATTGCGCGCGCGCGCGCTCTCCCTCTCTCTCTCACTCCCTACCGTTAAGTAACTTGTGCATTGTTTTACTTGTTTTTGACATATCCGACCGAACTACAAACTTTCCAGTGATGTCTGTGAGAAAGATATATTCACTCGACAAGCTCGCACATCTGCGCCGCCGCGCGCTCAATCCACTCAGCGTGATTTGCTTATCAGCTCCCGTACATCAGCTATACAGTCAATACTGAATGTTTAACATTATATTCATTGCATACATATACTTCGTAGTTGACATCCTTAACTCCTTTCCGCTGTCTGTTGTTGGCGTTTCTTTGTTTGAATATGGTGCTTATCACATGCTGTGTGGTATCGGCGTTTGGTATCGGGCATTTTAACGAGTACGAGTACAGGAGACCAGTTTAGTGCATTTTAGGTTTCTCTGATAACCCTTCATCAAACCTCAGTGATTGTTTCTGAACTTTCTCAGGAAATACCAACAACACTGATTTGATAAATGGCTTAACAACAAACAGACGTCCAATATAATGAATATATTTTCCTTGTAAATCTAATTTAAAGCATATGTGGCAAGCTTTTACAAATGTAATCTTTGAATTTATTTTGAAAAACCCTTTTGACCAAAATTCTTGATTTAATATGTCTGAAAATGTAGCGAAATTTTCAAGTTAAAAGATGTGTCCTGTCAATCTTTCATCATTAAATGATTTTGACATTATGTTGGTCCTGACATTCAACAAAAATAACAAAACTATCAAATAGCTCAATAACCTTTCAACAATGGCGACATTTCAACTGTTTTCCCTGCCAACAAGGAGGCAACTGAATCCCTGTGATGTGCATTATGGGAATCCTAGTTTTACTAACTTATAACTTGAGTTCAAAAGCACTTATGAAAATCCAGATGGCGAACAGAAATCCCCAAGTATTTAGGATGTAGGGTTTAAGCAACATCTCCTTGGTTTTCTCTTCCCCACCCATTATTCTGGGTTGTGGGGCAGGCTGTGGAAACGGCGACCTACTTTCCGCTGACAGACGTGACACGATTGGCGAACTCGACAGCCGTTCTAGGGGGTGAGGGTTAGTCTACGTTTGCCCTGGCAACCAAACAAACGGAGACGTGTGCTTCCTCTAGCTGCCGGCTGTCAGCTCGACATGAGAACGGGACAAGTATTGGAAATCTGCTCCCCTTCTTTTTTTTCTCCGACATTTCCTTGCATCTCGGTTTTTAATGTTTTGCATCCTCCCTTAAGTTTTGCTTTTGGTCTGTGGGAAAAACAACAAGTCTACATGGAGGGAAAGTTTCTATTTTTTATTCCATGCTGTGAAATTGTTGATACTCGTAGTTGAAGATAAAACCTCTTTAAAAATGTAAATAGAGCTAGAAGCGTACGGTGTAACGAAAGGATATGGGATTTTGCACCCATGGAAATCTGTCCTGCACAGATCGAGCTGTTGACTCCAGAGAAGGTGACCTAAATCCTCAAAGCCTGAAGGATGCTGGGAGCTTTACTGATGGGCTGCACTGATCAAGAGATTGGAAGAAATCGCACACCACCGGTTCAAGAAAAAACCCTGGGCTTATTTGAAAGTGCATGTTAATGGGTTAGGCCTATACGAGAAATATATTTTTACTTAAATAATAAATTAAGAAAATGAAGGAAAAACTGTGCAACAAGTAGCCTAGTATGCAGAGTTTCGGTTCATTTTTGTGCTGCACGAAAGCAGCATCCTATTTTTCTTTAGGCTTATTTTATGAAAGCACAAAGATTTGTTTTTATTGTGAATGTACACAAATAAAGGCAAACATTTTACAATTCCGATTATCTTTATGACTAAAAGGAGTAGTTGCTTCCACTGTTAGAAGGAAAAAAATTCAAGTGATTGCACCAGCGTCGCATGCGCGCACACAGTTAAGCATTGCTACCTTGACAATGCAGCCAGTTCATTATCATAATAAAATACAGTCAGTCAAACATATGGGAAAAAAAACCCCTGCTCAGTTTAAATATGTAGTAAAATCTGTGCCGTTAAGCGTTATCACCGTACCGCCGTGATGTTATGTCAAACACATTTTGTTTTACGTGGATATTGGAACGCGAGTGAAGTAGGCTACATAATAAATAATAATTTGGCATTCAAATACATCGCGAATACGGAAACATTTGATTTTGTCGAATGAGAGACCCAACATTGGTTTCAGTTTCGTTTTAGCCAAAACAAATTCATTTTGGCTTGTCATTTATAATGCTATATCTTATATATTGCTATAGCTTACATTGCTATAATATTTTTTAATTCTTGTTCTTTTCTAAATAATGTTAATTGAAAGGCTTTGTTGTGGAGTGAAGGGAACTAAAATAGCCTAGCTAGGTTTACAGTGTTTATTATAATGTTTGTAAACATTTTGCGTCGACATTAGGCCTATTTCTGAATGAAATTACTTTTTTTTTTCTCTAAAAAACTAAAATATTTTTATATGCGTAGCGTATTTCAACCACGCAGCAAACCTTTTGAAATATTTTGATAAATTACTGAGAAAAAAATAAATAAATGACTTTTAAAACCGTTTAACTGATTGTATTAATCGGTCAAAATTCTTACAGTCGGTTAAAGGTGGGGTAAGTGAAATCTGGTAGCCAATGTTGACATTTAAAATCACCAAAACAAACATGCCCCCAGCCCAAAAGGGTCTCCCCCCTAGGGTAAGCGATTTCTGGTAGCCAATGTTGACATTTGAAATCACCAAAACAAACACGCCCCTAGCCCAAAAGGGTCTCGCCCCTATTTTGATAGCTCCGCCCCACACATACGTACACAACCCAGACAACGATTAGTTCTGTGAAACAAAGCAAAACCAATGTTACACTGTCTACACCGGACGCGAGTGGCGTGACAAAATACTATAGAACTCATAATCAGTAATGCTGTCTACACCATAGATATATATACACATCTATGGTCTAGACTGGATGCGGCACGGCACAACACGACAAATCCCCGACAGAAAACTGCTGCTGCATTCTATTTATGACAAATTTCAAATGATTTTCAATGTTCGCGTCCAGTGTACTAGACAGAATTTAGCTGTTGCGGCGCAGACACGGTGTTACTCGCCTATCGAGAAGAAACAAAGCAACCTCGGCATCCGATTGCAGGTCTTCAGATCCTTGAGTTCTCTCCAGCGCTGGAAAGCTGATCCGATATTTACACGGGCCCTACTTCTTGCCTTAAGCCTTCGTTTGTTCCGCAGACGTTTTCCTCTTTTGTTTTTTATCTGCCATCTCTTTCTCTCGCTCGGACTGAACGCGCTCTCCTCCACATCATGAGTAGACACGCCCCTTACTGCTGATTGGCTACAAGTTTGTTTTGCTATTCGGCCCGAATCAGTTTTCTAAAGCGTTTTTGAAAAAATCGCTTACCCCACCTTTAATCTCTAGTTATTTAACCCCCAAATTTTAATTTTATCATTATTTACACACCGTCAAGCCGTTTTTTTTCTTTTGATGAACACACAATTTTGAATGGAAATGAAAATAACATACAATAAATTGGTCATTTTATTGTTGAGCTTAATCAAGGAAAAAAGTGGTCGACACAATGTTTGTTTGCGATTTTCCCCACCATCGCAGCATTCAAATCTCAACTGCGTAAATTCAAATATACTGTGTGACGAGTCATGCTTGGTTTGCATGTCAGTAATGCAGAGCGACATTGGTTCCCGAGCGTTACATGCATAATATGCAGAAAGAGATTGGAGGTTGAGGGGAGAATGAAGTGAATAATAAATTCAATTGTTTAGTTTTTTTCTTACAGTAAGCTAATGTATAGCTTCAGAAGACTTGAAATACATTACACAACTCATATGAACAACTTCTATATCATGTTTTTTCTTTTATGTTGCTTGGCTGAAAAGAAAAAGTAAAGTAAAATAAAAAAATTTGTACGGAAAAACATTCTCCAAAATATCCCTTTTTTCACAGAAAAAAACAATATACAGATTTGAAAGAACACAATGGCAATAAAATAATGGTAGAATATTATTTCATGCTAGAATATTCCATATTATGGAAGATTTGCTAGTTTTCTTTCTTTCTTTCGTTTTGCTTTGTTTTAAACCCAGTATCAAGTGAACCACAATCCATAAACACACTTAAATGTGATGTTAAAAACAGGCTCAATCGCTCTGGGTGACTCACGCAGAAAAACGGGCAAAATGAACCCACACATAATCGTCTAATGATACAGTCTAGAACTGCAGACTAAGAACTACAGCGCCCAAGTCTCTAAAACTCAACTCAACAGATGACTACGTGCTTTGAAATAAGATCTGCTTCCGAGTGGTGGTCTTCTGGATTGTGGTATCTATACATTATTGTCTCAGGTTTAAACTGAGCTGGGATCAGTGCAAAGGGAATCAAGGTGTGCCACTGGCTGTGTGTTTGAAAACAATCAGACCAGGAAGAGCTCTTACAGGTCATAGTGCTGGTTCCATTTGGGGTCCAGCGTGTTCCTCACTGTGTCTGTTGAGTGGCACTGCCCTGAACCGTCCACCACCACCTTAGCGAAGGGGTCTGGCAGTCCTGCAAAATACACAAACGTCGTTTACTGAGACTTCTGAGCAGGAATCGAAGACAGCATTTGAATACAAGATCATTCCGTTCATAATGTGGTTTGAAATTGATTTGAAACCTGAAACCAGCACATGTTGCAGAGGAGTCCAAAAATAATAAAACTCCAATTACTACAGATGGACTTATACTGGAAATGGTGACTATCAAGTGTGTTACTCACACACAATAATATATATTATTTACTGTGCATTCGGAAAGTATTAAGGTCCTTTCATTTGTTGTTACACATTTTATGTTACAGCCTAATGATAAAATGCTTTAAAATATTTTTATTTTAACTGTATTATTTTTTTTATTGCTACATTTGATGGTTTTTAATGATAGTTCTGAATTATTTTTGATTACAATGAAAGTAGTAGTAGTAGTAGTTATTTTTATTGCCATGTCAGCATCCAAGGCTATCTTCATGGCAAAAACTGAGTTGCAACAATACAAGATTTTTTTTTTTAATTAACAAAAAATTCAAAAATCTTTTCTGGTAAAATTTCAATGAAAAATTAAATCAATGTAATTAATGGGTGTATTCAAAAACAAAACAGGATTACTTTTCTCATTAGTTCTAGAATTTTCCGTTAACACTTTTAATATTAGCATTTATAAAAATAACTGAATTGGTTTGATTGCACATGCAAAATTCGAGATCGAAGCTTTAGTATTGATGCTTTAGAAAATATTGGTTAGTATTGAAGTATTTAGTATTGAAGATATTTCAAAATGAGCAGATATCTAGATTTCACAACTTACATTACAATATTGTGACACTTTAATTCATTTGAGCATCAAATAAGTTTACAATGACAAAAACAAAACCTCTTTTTAACTTAGAATGTGCCATTTTATTTTTTATGAGACAAGTTAAATCTAGTTGTAATCTAATCTAAACGAATCTAATATTAGTCATGTATCAGCTATTACAGAAGAAAAATTTATTATCAGTATATCAGCACGGGCCAGCATTATAATATTAGTTTATCCCCAACAAACACATTTTCCCCAAACATAGTTTTTCCTCTCACTTTTATTTATTTATTTTTTAAATATTTTTATATTGTTTGTCTTCATTAATTCAACTGCAGGCTGAGCAGGAAGACAAAGATATGCATGCAGGTTTACAAATAAGAGCAGAGGGATTGTAGTCTTAATTTAACCACATACACTCCGCTAAACCTCATCCCTCTGCCAGCATCACATTTTCGCTACTCTCTTTTTGTCTTGCCTTGTAGCGGTCTCTCTTCCCAGCTCCCAACACTGTCTGTTTCTCTCTTTGCTATCTGACTGGCAACTCCGATGTGGACTTGGTTGTTTGTGTTCATCAGGGTAGAGAAAGTGAGATGAGTATACATGTGTCAACCAGCGGTTGCTTGGTCCCCCCGAACTGACCCACATTTCTGGTGTCTCGTGGGGGAAGAGCACTTATCTCTCTCTGCACACTTTTAACAGATGAGCCTCTGCTGAAACACGCTGACAGGAATAGAGCGCTCTCGCAGTTCACTTGCTTTCAGACACACATTCTCAGTAGTTATGAAGGTCGGGTACTTACGGAAGAAGTCTTTCTTCACCAGGTTCTTTGCGCACAGAACTGCAGAGAGAAGAGTGCAAACAAAAAAGCATTGTTACTTGGACGTTTTGGAACAAAATACAGTGGTGTGAAAAAGTGTTGGTCCCCCTCCCGGGGTTTTAATTTTTTGCATATTTGTCACACTTAAAAGATTCAGATCATCAAACTAATTTTAATATTACACAAAGATAATGCAAGTAAATACAAAATGCAGTTTTTAAATGATTATTTATTTTATTAAGGGAAAAAAACACTGTCCAAACGTGCCTGGCCCTACGTGAAAAAGTAATTGCCCCCTAAATCTAATAACTGGTTGTGCCACGCTTTGCAGCAACAACTGCAATCAAGTGTTTGCGATAACTGGCAATGAGTCTTTCACATCGCTGTAGAGGAATTTTGGCCCACTCTTCTTTGCAGAATTGTATTAATTCAGCCACATTGGAGGGTTTTCGAGCATGAATGGACTGTTTAAGCATCTCAATCGGATTTAAGTCCGGACTTTAATTTGGCCACTTCAAAACCTTAACCCTAACTAAACTTAATTTAGTTTTTCTTGAGCCATTCAGAGGTGGACTTTGTCAAGCAAGTAAACCATAACAGTGATTGATGTTTTAAAATACAGTTTTGAGTTTTTTTAATCTTCAATTTTTATTGTTTTCCAGTCAAAATCTCTATATCCTTAAAAAAGATTGATTTAAACTAAATGGCTAATTCGTTTCCCCCCACAGAATATATATCTTGAATAAAGCTATTATTTGTAATATTTGTTTTATAATTATTTCACACCCCCTTGACAAACTTTTTTTTATTTAGCTAATAAAAAAAAAAACTTATTTATTATTTATACTTAAAATGAGACAGCAATTTACATTTGGGATAGGAGCAATTAACCTAATTCAAGACTTATTCTCTGAAAACAAATACTAACTTAACATCTAACGAAACATACAATTTTGCTTATGTATATTAAAGAAAATGACTAATTAAATGATTTTCTGCAGTGCACAAAATGAGTTTAGGGGGATTTAGGTCTCATAACGGCTAACAGGCACAGTGATGCATAGATATGTTTTAAATTTCCGAGTTCTGTATTTTTAGGATCTCAGCGTCAGAGAAAATGTTTAAATCCATAGCACGACTCTTAAGGCACTCAGCAGTCCCAGATCAAGCTCACAATGTATTATAGATGCAAAGTAAAAAAAAACAAACCTCTGATCCACATCCCATCCCACCGCTAGCCTACATTCAGCTTAATAACTCAAGAGTTTAATAAAAGAGAGAAAAAAAAAACTAAACTTCTGACTTCAAACTGGCCTGAGCTGTCAGTTAACAAGAGATTTCGGTTTAAAGCTTCCCATGCGATACCACAGGCAACTCAAAGGAGATATTTATTCTTCCTTTGACATCTGTGAGAATGTCAAGAGGTCAGGGAACACTTTCGGGTTAACAACAAAGCTGAAAAGCTTTCACAATCAAAATGATCAACTTTTGAGGTTCATAACATGGACCAAGGGTGAGAAACGCCCCGTTTGTTTAGAAAAAAATACTGATTATTGTTTTTTAAAAGTCTCAGACACAATACTGGGAGCACTTGTAGACAATCACAATGAGAAATGAGACTGAGAGAGCAAGAAACGTCTGAAGAGGACAAAATGGGAGTAGGGATGTTGAGCCGATAACCAACAGCTGGCCTAAATGAAAATTTCTGTCTGGACCACTATCGTCAAAGATGATTGACAATTAGCATACAGTTTGGATTGGCAGTATGGTTCCGTTCTGGGCAAGAACTCCCTGTGCATCCATGCAGCCTAGCATGGATGAGAGCAGGGAGAGCAGCGATAACCCCCCCAGGGTAAA
>NW_015505503.1:776483-791867 GCF_001515645.1 Sinocyclocheilus grahami
CCCCCCACAGAATATATATCTTGAATAAAGCTATTATTTGTAATATTTGTTTTATAATTATTTCACACCCCCTTGACAAACTTTTTTTTATTTAGCTAATAAAAAAAAAAACGTATTTATTATTTATACTTAAAATGAGACAGCCATTTACATTTGGGATAGGAGCAATTAACCTAATTCAAGACTTATTCTCTGAAAACAAATACTAACTTAACATCTAACGAAACATACAATTTTGCTTATGTATATTAAAGAAAATGACTAATTAAATGATTTTCTGCAGTGCACAAAATGAGTTTAGGGGGATTTAGGTCTCATAACGGCTAACAGGCACAGTGATGCATAGATATGTTTTAAATTTCCGAGTTCTGTATTTTTAGGATCTCAGCGTCAGAGAAAATGTTTAAATCCATAGCACGACTCTTAAGGCACTCAGCAGTCCCAGATCAAGCTCACAATGTATTATAGATGCAAAGTAAAAAAAAACAAACCTCTGATCCACATCCCATCCCACCGCTAGCCTACATTCAGCTTAATAACTCAAGAGTTTAATAAAAGAGAGAAAAAAAAAACTAAACTTCTGACTTCAAACTGGCCTGAGCTGTCAGTTAACAAGAGATTTCGGTTTAAAGCTTCCCATGCGATACCACAGGCAACTCAAAGGAGATATTTATTCTTCCTTTGACATCTGTGAGAATGTCAAGAGGTCAGGGAACACTTTCGGGTTAACAACAAAGCTGAAAAGCTTTCACAATCAAAATGATCAACTTTTGAGGTTCATAACATGGACCAAGGGTGAGAAACGCCCCGTTTGTTTAGAAAAAAATACTGATTATTGTTTTTTAAAAGTCTCAGACACAATACTGGGAGCACTTGTAGACAATCACAATGAGAAATGAGACTGAGAGAGCAAGAAACGTCTGAAGAGGACAAAATGGGAGTAGGGATGTTGAGCCGATAACCAACAGCTGGCCTAAATGAAAATTTCTGTCTGGACCACTATCGTCAAAGATGATTGACAATTAGCATACAGTTTGGATTGGCAGTATGGTTCCGTTCTGGGCAAGAACTCCCTGTGCATCCATGCAGCCTAGCATGGATGAGAGCAGGGAGAGCAGCGATAACCCCCCCAGGGTAAATAGAACAGAACCAATAAATGCATTGCAGATATCGTTAAAGTTCAATAATGTTCTGTACACATTTTAGAATTAGTCTGATTCAAAGGAGAATCGGAAGGCTGAATCCTGACTGACAGAGGAGGAGTTGGGGATGGAGAAGGGTAATTAGCTATTGAGCAATGCGAAAACTGCTGCTACTACTGCGGGACCTTATATATGAATGCTTAGATAGGTGTCGTATTCCGATAGGTTGATGGGGATCAGCTAAGAGTCAGCTGATGCGAGCTTGACTAACGTGACCTGCCAGAACTAACGCTACGCTAGATTTCTGTCAGGACCACTATCGTCAAAGATGATTGCCAATTAGCATACAGTTTGGATTGGCGGTATGGTTCCGTTCTGGGCAAGAACTCCCTGCGCATCCATGCAGCCTAGCATGGATGAGAGCAGGGAGAGCAGCGATAACCCCCCAAAACAAAACCATATGCTGATATCCCCCAACACAAACTGATAGCAAATCTCAAGCCTTAAGCATGTTGCCCTTAACCAATGACCAATCAAATATGTTGCCAAAACCCGCATAACCTGTAGCAACAATTCTGTTGCCTTTAACAGTTGACCAATGAATATATTGCCAATACCTTAAAGCTTAAGCAGCATTCTCAATAACACCAGCTAGACTTAAGAAAAACATGTTCCAATTCAACTACAGCTTTCAGAAGCATGTTCCGAATAACGACTGGATTGCTCTGGAACAAGCATGTTCCCAGCAATACAGCTATAACTTAAGAACAAGCATGTTCCCATTACGACCAGGTAGCTTAAGAACAAGCATGTTCCCAATACAACTACAGCTTTTAGAACAACAACAACCAGGTAGCTCTGGGACAAGCGTGTTCCCAACAATACAGCTATAACTTCAGAACAAGCATGTTCCCAATACAACAACAGCATTCAGAACAAGCATGTTCCGAATAACAACCAGATAGCTCTGGGACAAGCGTGTTCCCAGCAATATAACTATAATTTAAGAACAAACATGTTCCCAATAACGACCAGGTAGCTTAAGAACAAGCATATTTCCAATATGACTAGACAGCTTAAGAACAAGCATGTTCCCAATATGACTACAGCTTTCAGAACAAGCATGTTCCGAATAACAACCAGATAGCTCTGGGACAAACGTGTTCCCGACAATACAACTATAACTTAAGCATGTTCCCAATACCAACAATAACACCAGCTAGACTTAAGAAAAACATGTTCCAATTCAACTACAGCTTTCAGAAGCATGTTCCGAATAACGACTGGATTGCTCTGGAACAAGCATGTTCCCAGCAATACAGCTATAACTTAAGAACAAGCATGTTCCCATTACGACCAGGTAGCTTAAGAACAAGCATGTTCCCAATACAACTACAGCTTTTAGAACAACAACAACCAGGTAGCTCTGGGACAAGCGTGTTCCCAACAATACAGCTATAACTTCAGAACAAGCATGTTCCCAATACAACAACAGCATTCAGAACAAGCATGTTCCGAATAACAACCAGATAGCTCTGGGACAAGCGTGTTCCCAGCAATATAACTATAATTTAAGAACAAACATGTTCCCAATAACGACCAGGTAGCTTAAGAACAAGCATATTTCCAATATGACTAGACAGCTTAAGAACAAGCATGTTCCCAATATGACTACAGCTTTCAGAACAAGCATGTTCCGAATAACAACCAGATAGCTCTGGGACAAACGTGTTCCCGACAATACAACTATAACTTAAGCATGTTCCCAATACCAACCAAGCATGTTTCCAATATGACTAGACAGAACAAGCGTGTCTGATACAGGAACAGAATCAATGCTGAACTGACGGCTGCATATGAAACTGGAAAATGCTGCCTGCGGAGGACACATTTCAAGGTAGGAAGTCATCGAAACATGTTGAATCCAAAATTAGCTTCAATTCCTGCCTCCTGAGATACCTCATCTGGTCGATATTAAAAGGTAGAATAGATGTATCCTTTGCTGCCTTGATACCCAACAATCCTGCGTGTTCTATCCTGTGATGGTTTAACAAATAATTCATTGAATATTTGCTTAGTTATCACCAAGCTCGTTCAATTTGTTGTAGATCATTGAACCATTAAGCTGCCTCAGAAGCATGTCCGATAGTCGCACTGTTATATTGAGTCACGTTTCAAAAAACACTGATGAAAGCATATACGCCCCCACTTAATTGGTATTTGAATAGCATATGTTAATGTTTAACTTATTCATGAACAGATGGCGCTGTATTAAGCAGTATAAAAAGTGTTTGTTGCTTTATGAAACATCTGCGTATTTGACAAATGTTGCATTTAATTAGCTTCATCTGTGAATGTATGCAAACACTGCGAGAGCGTAATAACCAGGAGCAGAAAGTGTCTGACTTGACGTCTCCGCTTTAATTCCGCCCCGACTGCAAGCGGCTACTCTCTCCAGCCGGAGGCAGGCTAGTAACTCGAGCAAGTAACTGCGGCGCTGCCGAAGACTTCCGTAACCATGAAAGAAACGCATCTTGCTCGGGTCGCTGAGTGCACGCACGCGCATAAGAATCCAACTCTTAATTAACAGTGTAAATAACTCAGAATGCATGAAATGACATTACCCCCGTTAAGCGCAGCATATTGCGACAACAAGCGTGTTGCCAGTGACAACAGACAAGTACAGCACATGAATGAACTAGCACAAGCATTTAACTGAAAAAAACTCAATGAGCCCAAGCAACATAGATAGCCTTAGCAACACACATGTTGCAGATAACCTGAGAGCATTAAATGGGACTTAGCTTGTGAAAACGTTAGAGAGAGAGAAACATAGCAGCTGTGAAGTGATTGCTTGATCTCTTGATATCCATCTTGGGGATGAAGTTCCCATCTGACTTGTTCGTGAGTCAGTCACATAACTTGTGGAGTTCATGACAATAATGGAGAGATGGTTTTGCCTGCCGAATTCGCCATTTAATTAGCTATTGAGCAAAACTGCTGCTACTACTGCGGGACCTTATATATGAATGCTTAGATAGGTGTCGTATTCCCATAGGTTGATGGGGATCAGCTGAGAGTCAGCTGATGCGAGCTTGACTAACGTGACCTGCCAGAACTAATGCTTGATTATTATTATTCTTTTCCAAATTAATTGAAGATAAAACATTAAAAAGTGAAGTCAATCAATTTAAATGATAAAAGTGAATTTAGGCATAATGAACTATATATATATATATATATATATATATAAAAAAGATAAAGATTACATTTAACAGTGTTGTTCAATTTTTAGTTTTTTTTTTTTAGATTGAGAGTGTTACACAGCAGGAAAAGTTCACCTAAACATAAAAATGGGAAAATGGCCATGAACAATTAAAATTCAATATCAACAGATATATATGCAATATTGATCAATAAATAAAAATACAAGGAAATAAAAACCACTAGTACAAAACAAAACAGTGTGTTACACAGAGAAAGAAAAAAGAAAAAAGAAAAAAGAAAACGAGGGCAGACAGGCATTTGAGGGAGAGAGACGAAAAACTAAAAAGGGAGGACTGACTGCACCAGAAAATGTGACAGCAGGAATGAAGGGCGACTAGAGAGCAGGAGGACAACATTTCAGGTATTCACACAAAAAACGAAAGCAGTTCGCCCCTCCAGATGGAAGGAATAACTGGAATGTGTGGAGGAGGTTAAAGGGCTGAGAAAATGTTCATGAGCAGGTGAGCTGCAGACTTTACTTAGCAAATCCAAACAGACTCGGAAACACCCATACTGAGACTGCTATTGATTCTGTCTGCGGCACGACCACGGCTTCTCCTCAACTCACACATGCGCACATGCACACACACACACAACACCATACTTTTAAAACCAGCTTTAGAAATAAAAAGTAATAAAATGAATTTATCAAGCCAGTGTGCAGGGATTAAAGTTCATACATTAAATCATTAATCTCCACATGAATTTATGAATTTAATTGCACTCATGCCACCTCTGAGCCTCATTAAATGTCTGAAAATGTACCTACAAGACACTTTTGTGTTCTTCTGCGCCACCTTTGTAGAACAAATTAATTTATTAATACTAATTTCATATGACTGGTAACTTATGTCTTATTCTACTTATTATTATCTATATATTATTATAGCAGTTTTTTTTCTTCTTGTAAAAATTTAGGAGCACCTTCTGATCAATAATAAAAAATTCTGATCAAAAATTAGCCTTCCTAATACGAGGTGACATCTGACTCCTTAAAGTGACTTACAGGAGTATTTTCTTTTTACCTTTGTAATGGCATAATTTTCATCTGTCAAATTCAAAAATGTATGTTTATAATCTTTTTAAAATTTCTATTTAAAACAATATGTAGAATAAGACAAACAAGTTACCAATCATATGAAATTAGTATTAATAAATTCATTTGTACTACAGAGGTGGCACAGAAGAACACAAAAGTGGCTTGTAGATACATTTTCAGATGTTTAATGAGGAATCTAACATAAAACACGTTTAATGTTTAATGATTTAATGATGAATTCATGTGGAGATTAATGTTTTAAATATAAAATTTTGAATACAGAAATGTGATTCAAATAACTGAAATTATACGCTAAAAATGAAACTAAATCCGCCGGCAGGTGGCTGCAAGTCACTGATTTTATCACTGAATCATTCATTCAATTGATTCGTACGAACGGCTGAATCATTTATGAACTGACGGAAATCCGTCGTAGTGACGTAACTTTAATCCCTGAGTGTGTCAGGAAAAGCGAAGAGAGTTGTGTGAAGGGTTTGGACAGTTGCAGCAGGTGATCATAGCGACAGTCTGAATCCAAGAGAAAGGAGAGAGATGGCGAGAGAAAGAGGAGAGGGAGGGATCGGATAAAAAGGAAACATGCTTGCTTAACAGTCGAGGAAGAATTTCTCTCTGCAAACATCCCTGGGAATGTTTAACGTTCCAGTGAAACCCACCTCATCATTCCACCATCTGGAATGCACCTCCCTCCCTCCCTCTCTCCCTCTCTCTCTATGGAAGTCTCTCTCTCACACACACTCAGTCTTTAACTCCTCGTCCTCGCACAACTCTATTAATTGACATTAAGCAACGGTGCCTGTATTAGAGATGAATTCAAAGAACTAGTAATAGAGCATTTATGAACAAGTACAAAAAAATAAAAAATATGCATAAACTATGAGTGAAAACACCTGAATTATGAGCACAGTAGCATTTACAGCAGACACTTAAAGGAACTGCTGAAAATTCTCGTTACCCTCAAGATGTAGATGAGTTTGTTTCTTCATGGGAACAGATTTGGAGAATTGTAGCATTACATCACTTGCTCGCCAATGGATCCTCTGCAGTGAATGGGTGCCGTCAGAATGAGTGTCCAAACAGTTGATAAAAAAAAACACAATGATCCACTCAACTCCAGGTCATTAGTTAACATCCTGTGAAGTGAAATGCTGAATGTTTGTAAGAAACAAATCCAAATCAAGATACAAGTCCTCAGTCCATAATATTGCTTTCTCCAGAGAAAAAGTCATCTCGTCTGAATCAGGAAAGAAATATGCACAGATCAAGCACCGTTTACAAGCAAATGGTTCTAAATATGCTGTTGGATTTTGATGTGAGAGGATAACATGAGATGGACTTTTTCACATTATTATGGATCATATGATGGATTTTTTTCACTACAAAAGACATTAATTGCTGGACAGGAGTCGTGTGGATTATTGTGATGTTTTCACATGGAGCAATTGAAGTAACGCTACATTTTCATTTTTCCATCTCACAGCTGAGGAAGTCACAGCACTGGTGGATAAAGCACCATTCTTCGTGGTCTGCAGTGACGGATCAATATTTCTGTGAGATGTATAAAAATGCAGTCAATCTTCATTCCTACATATGAGTTTCACCAGCCTGGCTGTGAATCACTCGCAAAGTGAAATTCCGACACATCTGTCGACCGAGCAATAGCATCTGCTGTGCCACAGATGTTCATTTATGAATGGAGTGATTCACGGCCACTAACACACACTTATCAATTCATCAGACGTAAAACATCAATGCGTGAGCTCATATAAATAGACACGACAGCACTGTACTGGCAGCGAACCGCAGATAAAAACCTGGCTTAGATTCTGTTAATGTTTATCTCCTTCCTGTCTCAAAAGTAAACTAAAAAAAGGTTTGACTGGTTTCTGTGACGCTCTTGAAGTTTGCAACACTAGTTTAGTACGTCAGATAACATCAGCTACTTGAAACCAAGAACACCGAACACTTGACAGCAATGCTTTCCCTACTGAGAGTCGAACACAAAGAAAGGTTTGAACACCGTGCCTGAACAAATCTTTTTTTTTAAAACGTAAAAATCTAATTTGATCATTTATTAAATTCTAGGGGTTTGTTTGGCTTTGTAACACTGCCAAATATTCATGTTTAAGCTACTATTAATTTCGCATTTCAAAACGTTCTAAATGTACAAATAAAATGTGTTGTTTCTAAATTGTTACGCTTCATTTTCACAAGATGCCGCACCCTGCTGAGTAACTTTAATCAGGTTTGCAACACTTTCTGACTAATGAATTTACATGATTTTTTTCAGTCATTTGTGAAGACAGTCTTCAGTATTTTTATAGCCAAAGAAATACTTTCGAACTGAACATAACTAAAAATATTTATTAAAAAGTTGCTGAAGTATAATACATGCAGTTATTGTGATGCTTACCTTATCAAACACCATTTTAAAAAGGCCAAAAAATTCTTAAATAAAACTAAAAAAATTCCATTAAATTAATATATGCATGGAAATGTCTCACAAAACATCGTAAAGAGCTCACGCAGTGATAAAATTGAGCTGTAGTTTCTGGTTTCCCACAGTTCTTGGATAGATGATTAGGGTACTTGATGTAACTGACTCACTGAATAAGACAAAAAAGCCATTTTCAGATGCATTTTCAACTTGGCAGGAGTCAGACAGCTCTGTTTGTTCTCCTTGCTCCAACTGTGTGGGGCTTTGTGTGTGTGTTTGGGCAAGATAGTAGCTAATTTAGGCCGTAGAAGTAAAGAGTAGCTGTCTGAGGGTGACGGAGAGCAGTCTGATACTGGGAAAAGGAAGTGACACGGTCAGTACCAGCAGCCGTTGCTCTGCCCATCAAGGGGCCTGGAAGAGCTGGACAAAGCGACCTCAACGTGCATCTGTGCAACGTGCACCTTCTTTGCGGCAAGAATGGCTGGAAGATAAATATAGGACTGCGGTTTGATCTCAAGACCTCAATGGAGACACACCGAGAGTGAGGAAAAAACGCAGAAAGCATTGATGAAACAAAGGCAGGGAAACAAATGTGCACAGATCAACATCGAGAAGCAGTGTGAAAAAAGCTGAGGCGCACAAGAGCCGCTCTTCTGCGGAGTCTCGAAGGACTTCTGGAAAAGTAACGACTTTCTAAAGGGCTTCGTTCCCACAGAAGACAAGCTTCCAGCTCTACAGAATGCATACATTATCATTCCCATGACACGTGGCCCTTTTCTTCCATTCTGCTTTTCTTTTTTCTGTGTCACGTTCGTGCATTCTTGTTCTCTGAATCACATGAGGACTCCGTAAGTGCGAAAGAACTGCTTTTTTGATGTTTTATCATCTTTCAAGCAGTCTTAAGATAAGACAAAAGCAAACATGATAGGGAAAACCAATTTAATGAAGCCCAAACGTGACCGCAAAACCAAACTGGCAGTGTAGATACGAAAACATCGTGCTGTGAAAACTTTTGCCAGAGAAACTCTTTGAGATGGTTCCTATGTCCAAGCACCTCCCCATCTAAACCATTTAAACACAAGTGAAAAACAGGACGTACTCGACAGTTTTGACTTTAACCCAGATACCAAGTCATCAGGCAGAACAGGAGCTCAAAATAGCATTGAAGTTTAGATGCTATCACTCTTCAAGTCTGGTGCAGTGGACGCCTCGTGAATGACTAGGCAATTTCCGGTCAAGTCGATCACGACTTTCTTGGGAAAAAGACAACAATATAGTTGATCACACATACGGGGCAGCACATCAATATTTTATTGGTCATGCTGGGAGTCTTGTGTCATGCTTTCCGTGAATACATGTACAAAAACAAAAGAGAAGAAAAGAGCAGAGGTGAAGTGGATATGATTGGACCCGTCGCTTGAGCAACAAGACAAATCTTAGCTGTCAAAAACACTTTTGTACACCGTCAAAACACGCCAACTATGGCACAATGGTCATTGTTCTCGGCTAATCCTGATTCCCAGACGTTTGTGAAGAGAATTTACCATACTACAATCCACCAAATCCCATCTATCCTTTGAGAAGTGTTCCCCAAAGGTTTACAAAGCTCAACTACTAACAAGCTCAACTGGTTTAGTGTGATGTACGATTGTCCTTTAATGTCCGTTTGATGAAAAACTGCACTTCCATCAACTGAGGTTCTACTACAGGGACAAAAAGATGGACCGTCTCCAACAGAGAGCAACAAGGAAATGGAAGGCCTGATATATTTTTTTGTCTACCATGCTATGACCGTGTCAAATAATACCTAAAACATTAAACTCAAGTGTAAATCCCATCCAAACAGCTCACAAAAATAAACACTAATGGAGACAAGTTTTCAACCACCAATGGACTGGAAAGAAGTCTTTTTCCAAAGAAGTTTGATACACGGGAAAGGACACAAGGAATTGTGGGAAAATTTGGGGGTTCACAAAAATGGGGTTAGTGCTTAAGTAACAGGAACGCTGCATCAAGGTACACAACACTGGAGAGGAAATGGGGGTGTGAGGGAGAAGATGTTATGACATCATAACATGGTACAGCTGATTGGTTCTCTCCTGTATCGGTAGCCAATGAGGGAGAAACCGGCATATATTCGGCTAGTTTTTAAAAGCTGAAGAATTCCAAATGAACTCTCTCGCTCGCGCTCTCTTTCTTTGCATGTATGCGAGAAACAGTGCAGAGAAAAAGTGACGGCGAGTCGTGCGCCTTCACACTAGAGTTTATGGTACGTCAAATACAGGTACGCTGCGCATCCATTGAGATGAACTGAAAACTAGCACGGATCGCTTGATGGAGAGCGAAACTCTGAAATGCTCAGTTAGTGTTCGGTGAGTGAAAATATATCGGTGCTAAACTTATAATTAGATTTTACTCGCCAGTGTGCGAGTTGGAGGCTAAGAATTTATTAGACAATGGCTAACGAAAGACAATTTAGTCGCTCAGAGTGAAGATTTAGTTGCATAATGCGAGTGATTTACTTGCATTGAAGAGGGCAGCAAAAATAAATGAATCATAAAAAAAAAGAATACTTTTTATTAGTCATAAATGCAAGTTTGCAATTTGAATTGAATGTGACAAGATAAACGATAATGTTTTCAATTGAGTTGACAAAATCAGGGCTCTAGAGTGCGACCTAATTTCTCAATGGTGCGACTAAAAAAAATCTGAGGACGCACCGGTGCGACCAGCCGTTCGAGGGGGGAAAAAAGTCTCTGCGACTATGGAAGTCTCCCTGTGGTTCAACAACAGACACACATTAGGCCCATATCGTGGTCTAAACCAATCAGAGATAGTGAAGGGCGGACCCCCCCTCTGATTGGCCGTGGTCCAGGTATTCCTGTACGTGTGTGTATGTTAGAAAATGCGTGTGCTGCAGTCACAGACAGAGAGAAATGAGTAGCCTAGGCCCGTCAGATAAACAGAGTGGATGTAGCCGCGGATGATGAGAGAATATGAAAAGAACGATTGACAACTTTTTCGTTAAGAATGTTAAGTTAAGGCCTGATCCATCCAAAAATCATAACCAATACTCTGATATGAAACAGAGGGAAATGACAAGGAGATGCCAAACCATGCAGTGGGTCACAACAAACCTCTGAAAGACAATGCTTCTCAGAGTGAGATGAAGGGCATTTCCCTGGCAGAACCTAGGCACACCAAATGTATGACAGAAGTAATGGATAACTCTAGGGAATGAATCCACACACGGATTCTTCAGCTCTGTGGATGACAAATTTTCATCTTTGTTTTAAAGTTCTTTCCTACCGCATCTTCTATACGTGTTCTAATAAAAAGACGAGTGTCGTCAGACTTTAAAAAATAAATAATAATAAATAAATAATTCTTGCATAATGAAAATTAAAGGGATAGTTCACCCAAAAATGAAAATTAGCCCATTATTTTCTCACCCTCAAGCCATCCTAGGCGTATATGACTTCCTTCTTTCAGATGAATCCAATCGGAGTTATATTAAAAGTTGTCTTTGATCTTTCAAGCTGTTTAATGGCAGTCAGCGGGTGTTGCAGTTCATCAGTCCAAAAGAAGTGAAATAAAGCGCATCCATCCATAATTAAAATATCCATATTCAAAACTTAATCACTTTAGTCAAGCTTGCGCCAAGAGTCCTACATGGAAGCAGCTCCGGGAAGATGACGTATGAGGTCGGCGTTGCGCATGTGCCGGTGAGTCTTGTGAAAACCAGGAGCAAAGGAAGCAAAGTTCTCTTATTTTAGCAAAGGAAAACCAGTCTCCTCTTGGCTTATATTGAAATACTCTGAAATTCTTCTTTACAAAACCTTATGTACTTCTAACTCATGACCGTAGTTTTGTTTTGATCTCTCCCCTGCGCTTCCGCGTTCGTCACTTCTGAGCGCATGCGCAACGCCGACCTCAACAGTGAGCGCAAGCTAGATTTAATTGATTATTACATTTTAAATATGGTTATTTTTCTTACAAAAACGCATCAATTCACTACAGGAGGCCTTTGTTCGCTCCCCGGAGCCGCGTGAGGCACTTTTTATTATGGATGGATGCGCTTTATTTCACTTCTTTTGGACTGATGCACTGCAACACCCGCTGACTGCCATTAAACAGCTTAGAAGATCAAAGACAATTTTTAATATAACTCCGACTGGATTCGTCTGAAAGAAGAAAGTCCTATACACCTAGGATGCCTTGAGGGTGAGTAATTCATGGGCTAATTTTCATTTTTGGGTGAACTAACCCTTTAAGCCTATTCATTAGACCTTTGTGATTTTTACATTTTAAAATTATTTTCATGACAATTAAACATGTTCCCCACAAAATCTTGTTACTGTAATGCAGCCATGCAGAATTTTTGTGTAATGCCCATTATTGTCAATGGTGATTCTAATTAAAAATCCTAACTATTACACTGTATTTTTTAAAATCACAATAAATTAATAGCGAAACAAACTGCTTAAGGATGTATGATAATTTCAATAATATATTTTAATAATAACTTTAAGTACTGCAGTAATGAAAATATATATTTTTTAGAGATGGGTGATGCTATTTACTTTGCTTTTGACCTGATACCAAGTACCATTAAGCACAAACCACTGTTTAAACAAAGCATTTGTTTAAAGATTTACTTCACCCCAACAATTAAAATTCTGTCATCATTTACTCACCCTTTGTGTCTTTCGAAACCTGTACGACTTTCTTTTGTGGAACAAAAAAAAGGACATATTTATAGCAATCTGCTCTTTTCCATTCAAACGGAATGGCCATTGTATAGCTTCAGAAGACTTGAAATATAACACACAAGTTATTTTTATGGTGCATCATGGTGATTTTTTTGTGTTTTTGGAGCTTGACGTTCTCGTTTTGTGCTCTGCAGAAGAAAAAAAAAAGTCATACAGGTTTGGAAAGCAATGAATAAATGAAGTTTGATTTCTGGGTCAACAATCCTTTTAATAAAGCATAATGACAAAATTGTACAAAGTAATAAAGGGTGTAAGATCACTAGGAAGCGGGCATACTTAAAAGTGGATTCAGCAATCAATTAGCATAGAGAAGCTGTACATTACACTGATTTTTTCATCAGTTATCTGAAGTTGTTATTGGAGTACGTTTTACAAAAAAAATAAATGTTCAGTTTTTCTACTTCAAAATCACGTTTTATTCAGTGTGTTACTTGCAGTGTCATTGTAACTGCTTGTGAAACGTAATAGCAATTTTCAAGTGAAAACATTTTCTACACCAAATTTCAGTGTACATGTACAACAGCCATTGTGAAAATGTCAGAGAGACATTAAAATGCTTTCAACCAATCAGGACATCTTGATTCCAGAAAAATGAGTTCCACTGTGGTGCAACTAGGTTAATCTCTTATATATTGTAGCACTGGGAGCCGGTGGGAAAATGTGAGATGACAGCAGGTCAGTCATTGTAAAAGTTTTATCCTCATTCCAACCCACGGCGCAGTGAAAATAGCTCATTTGAGGGTGCAACAGCAACCAGGGAGGAAAATGAGCTCTTTCTACATGCAAGAGCCAGACATCTCCAGAGCCCCACAGACGAATCTCCCCGTCTCACAGACTGCTGCTTCCTCCCACAACCGCACTGCTGGGTCATGATGAATACTACAACATCCTGCTGCATACTTGGAGGTTGATTTCACTGCACGGTATGCTTCATTGTGGAAAGCATTCCCTGAGGTCACCAACAGAAAGTTTCATAGAGCCATACTGATCATTGGGTTGACCAATAATTGTCATCGATATTCACATCTTTGGTTCTTCACCATCGGGTCTCGGCACCATTTGGTGGGCCTTTAAAGAACATCACCCAACAACACAACTAAGAGTTCAACAGGAAACAGCAGTGCTCATAGGAAACGCAACTTACTTATTGTTTGCATAAATTACTCTTATGCAACAGCTATTCATTCTGAAGTAAGAAATGAGTAGCATTTAATACTCACAGGCCAAATAAACTTGAAAAAATATTGGTGATTATTAGTATAATATCCATAAAGCATACTATGCAGGGCTCAATGCTAAGGATTTTTTCTACTGTCCCGGTCGGGCCAGTGGTTCAATTTTTTACTGCCACACACACACACACACACACACACACACACACAAATAGTTGTTATCATTGTTTTTGACCAACGTATCCTTGTACTCTAATAAATAAGCTTATATGACACCAACATTTTAGATACCAGATCAATTTTACAATTCTCTATTCCAATTTCAATACCACAACAAAAACTAGCCTAACAAATATAAGTGCAAACATTATTAAAGACAAGTGAACAGTCGGTAAATAAGAACAAATGAACAAATTTCAAGCAAAAGCATAAATAAATAAAGAGAACAATTGCTTTAGATTTGTAGGTGTTCAAGTACAGAAATTAAATACTTAAACGTACAATAACATTGCATATTCTTCACTGTATAAATATAAGGATTCATCTTTTTTTATTCTATAGGTGTATAATGCCTTGCGCTTTGTGTGCTTTTCATGTCTTCAAATCGACTGAATGTTTAAATTGGCAAAGCTTTAAAAACACGTGCAAATGATAAACTTTTGTGAGGACACAGCAGTGCTCAATCAGGCCAGTGACAAATCCATCTACTGTCCCGAGCGTCTTTTACACTGGCCCCGGGCCTTCGGGCATAGCGAGCCCTGCTACGCCTTTATTTTTGCACTCAAATGATTAAAAAGCTATTTATTAGTTTAACAAAATAGCAATTAAATAATCATTAAAATTAAATTATTGTACATTTAATCATAAAAACATGTGTTTGTTTGTTAATTTAAACACCTTTAATAATTACATTTTCTAAAGTGACACCTGTACTTCACGGGTACAGATGCTAACATTGTGAAGATTCATAGTACTCACAAATTACAGTGTGACATTGTTTTTTTGTAAGACAGACAATACCAAATTCAAATATTTAAGTTCAAAATAATACACATGTAGAACCATTTTTTATTATTTTACTACTTTGACAACAATAACTAAGCAATAACAAAAGCATATACAGTAGGGCTGTGCAATATATCGAAATTATCGAAATAACGCAAATGTACATATCGCAATATGCATATCGCTACAGCTTGCAATATTTGGGGCCATGAACAAAAGACAAAGAGAAAATCACTCACTGCTCTTACGTAAGTAACTTTTGTAGCTAAAATAAGAATCGGTGCATATTGAATTCAAAGAGTAAATACTAAGCGGTGTTTTATTTTTCCTTTTTATTATTCAGTTCCTAAACTGAATGCTTGAGTAAAACACATACCGTTCACTTTCAGAAGTTGTTGTAGGGGTGATTTCTTATTAGAATCAGAATCAGAATGAGCTTTATTCACCACTTAAGTGTGCGCAAACACAAGGAATTTGTTGTGCTTTTACAGGAACTCTTGGTACATACATACATACAAATAACCATATATAT
>NW_015505503.1:794245-814670 GCF_001515645.1 Sinocyclocheilus grahami
CCGATACCGATAACCGATTCTTCTTTATTTTTGAAAGCCGATAACCGATATGTTGGCCGATAACTCTATATCCAAATTGTTATATACTTTTTGAGAGCCTGATTACAAAAAAGGTCTCATCATTAAAAGCCACATCCCAAACACTTCAACATAAGCAGCCTAGTTTGAACGGTGTACGTTTTAAAAATATTTTTACTCTCCCATTACCAAATTTAGTCATAAAAAAGTCTTACAAATAAATAAAATAATGCATAAATAATGCAAACAAGTCACTGGACATCATTACACGTGTAAAGAATCAAAATGAATGCGCCATAGATCAATAAAACGGAATAGCCTCTGCACGGACAATAATTAAATGATTTTAATTACTAAACCATATTGTTGATGAAAATAATAAGAGAACAATACAAGTGGTTGTTGTTATTAATAATATATCAATGATTTTGAAAAAGTAACAAATTAATACCACTGTTTTAAATAGCAGCCGTTGAGCTGCGCGTGCTGAAGCTGAAGAGCTGAATGAACACGGTAACCTGAAGCGTTTTGCTGGCAGCTTATTTAACGGAAATGCATCCTGAGATTAATATTAATACCACATAAACATAATATTACAACTTATATATGTACAAAATGACGCAGTTATTGCATGCTATAGTCAGAATGTGTGATCCTGTTGTGGATGCGCTCTTCCCATAACAACGCGCTGAAACACGGCAACTAAACCCAAAGAATTCACAACGTTTTATTATAATAATGTTCTCATTAGAATGTTATATACACAACATTCCCAATCATAGTTATTAATGTTGTGCACTGCTGTTTGAGCTGCGTGCGCTGAGCTAAAGATGATCACCGGTAAACTGAAGCGCTCTTTTAACTTAACCAAACGCATTCTATGAGATAAATCAGATATACATCAAATAAACACAATATTATAACGTACAATTGCACAAAAGGCTGCAAACGAACAGCGCGCATCTGAAGTGTCTCTGAAGGAAATAATGCATTATTTATCGGCTTTAAGATATCGGCCAAATTTTCTTATCAGGCCGATACCGATAACAGAAAAAATGAGCCGATATGGGCCGATACCGATATGGTGGCCGATATATCGTGCATCCCTAATTTTAATAAATAAAATTGTAAACAACTGCAATTTGTAAACAAATGCCAACAATAACTCGGACAAAGGTGCAGAAAAAAACACATTTATCAGTAGAGCTAGATTAAGAAACCGATACAGATAGTCGATGAAAGATCGATGCTCAAACAAAATATCGGTCAGACCAAATGTTGGTCAATATAAGTTATTTATACAGTGCAGTCCATTGGCATTTTTTGTGCGAGTAAATCTATAACGAGTTCTATCGCACTCTTCATCTTCAAAAACGTGACTATATTTGGTTAATCCCCACTAACTAGTAGGCTAATTAGTGTAATATTTTACAGAGCCAAACATTTCAAATACAACGATGAGATCAAACACTTGCAGTCTAGCATTAATGTGATTAACACAACACCCACATTTTGCATTTTGGCGCAAATGACTGCATAAAAAGTAACGTTGCGCATTAAATTTGCACTAGGGATGTAAGGATTACCGGTTTGACGATAAATCATGATAAAAATCCCGACGGTTAGTATTACCGTTTCATATTTTAATTATCATTAAAGTCGTATTAGATTACCGCGATTTGAACAACTCACGATAAATAAATACTGTCCTGCATAAAGCACAGTTTTCAGTAACAGTCTCGCGTGCGCACAGCACACAGAGTAGTTTCGTTTTGAGTGAAAATAGGGCGGAAAAGCTGGGAGGTTTTAAAAGAGTGCTAAGGGAATTATACAAATGAATATATGAATTAATTATATGAATGTACCTCTGAAGGTTCTGAAGTCTTCAGAAACGATTCGATGGCATTTTGGTTTCATCTTCGCTCCATGTAATACCTAAAGGAAGTGTTTTAATCGCAATACTGCTTTGTCCACGGAGTTTACGGGAAACAGCTGTAATTCTGCTTTTCCATGAGCGCCACCTGCTGTCAGCGAGTGGATTTACAGAGACTTATATTAACATTCAGCCTGTGTGCAGTTTCTGTCCGGCCAAAAACAAACGGAATTTGCATGCCCTGCTGTTAATTTTGACCGGTTGATTAAAAATAAGCTTATGTGGATTCTACACATTTAAACCGTTCAGATAAGGTATCTAGAATTATTTATGGCGCAGATCAAATACATATAATCAGTTATTAATCAATTATCATTTTGTCTTAACTCCTTTCTTTATTTAAAGGCTGAAATGTGAGGTTTACCGTTTTATTGAAACGTCTTCAAAGCTTTATTTGAACATTAGATATTTGAACATGCTATTAAACTGTTGCCCAGTCAAGGTGTCATTTAAAATCCGAACATCCTTGGTTATGTTATTGTTTTAGTGATTATGCAAACAAAAAAAGTCATTTTATTTGTTGATTTTTAAATATAAAACTTGAAGTGATTTATGTGTTGGTACATTTTTGAACACCTCCAGCACATTTGAACAATACCGTGATAATACTGATAACCGTGATAATTTTGGTCACTATAATCGTGATAAGAAATTTTCATACCGTTACATCCCTAATTTGCACGTTTGGTAAATTACTAACGTTACACCGAATTTATGTCAATAAGCCATATTGTTGGCAGCGCCAATGGCTAATCTTAAATCCCTAGATCAGAGAGTCTGTAGCGGAGTGTATTCGCTTTAATAAGCACGTTAACAAACCTGGCAACCAATTTAAACAATGAACGCAAAAGAAAAATGAAATTGTTGCGTTCGCGCTCCATTTTGACGTTGGCCAGTCAGCTAAACAACGGTCGTACATACGCCATAAAGCAAAAACAAACAAGTATTATCTGAATATTAAACCCATTAGAGTCCTACTGAACAGAAGCCCACATGTAAAGACTGGAAACCACGATGACTTACAGCAATAGCTGCTAGCCAGCTTCAGATGAAACTCTACGATGTCGCACATTCCTTACCTGTTAAACGCAACTTAACGGGTCCATTTCTTCTAACTCCTTGATTAGACATGTCCTTGACCCTTATCCCGGCTGATTATTACAGAAAATGAGTTGAACGTGCTGTAGAGTTGCTCTCTGGTTGCCCTCAGCGCCAGTTTCACAGTGAACAGAAAATAATGGAGTCACGGTCCTGTGGCCCGGATGTGCACAGCCCTGCCATGTCTACATACATACACCCGCGCCGCGGCTTTTAACGCGCTCCTCGTATTTCTACCAAATCCACGACGTGCCCTCAAAAGATCCGCTTACAAAGACCTCCTGAAGCCCTTCGCATTTCCCACGAACGAGCCGCGCTCGGGTTCTGCCGCCATTGCAAGGAGACCTCGAGGGAAAGTAGTATCGCTTCAGGCGACCGAATTGAGGAAATGTGGTTTGGAAGGTGTCTGGCATCTGCTGAGCCACTAAAACCACCCAAACAGTGACTTCACACCCACTTCTTATTCATAGCACTGTGATCCTCACTTTAGCTTTATATATATATATATGCAGTGTTGGGGGTAATATATTACAAGTAACGCGAGTTAGGAAAGCAGATTACTTTTTTCAAGTAACTAGTAAAGTAACGCATTACTTTTTAATTTAGAAAGAGAATATCTGAGTTACCTTTTTCCCCCAATTTATTGAATAACAGCTCTCCTGTCCCCATGTTGAGAGAAATCAAATGTTACTGTACTTCAAAATATGAATACGCATCAATTCATCTCACTCACACAAAAAAAATTCAATATTCCTCAAAATAATGCAATTCAGAATATGACGCAAACCTGCAATAATATATCACAAACACAAATATGTATTTAATCCCATTCTATTAACCAATGTCTTTGCTTCTGACCGTCGATGATCCAGTTCAACCGTACTAATAAGCACAAATTACTCTAGACAAACATTTGTGTCTTTGTTTATTGCTGAAGTGTGTTGAAATGTATTCTTCTGCATTCTACTGTACGGACGTAAATTTACTTTCCCTTCAGCCTGAGGCTTATTCACTTCACTTTTGGTGTGAAAAGGCTTTTATATATAACTTTTTTTTATTTTAAAATCAAACAAGCAAGCCCTGTCCAGATTTAAAAAGTAACATTACTTCCCATAAAAAGTAATGTAATTACTTACTTTTTCATGGAGTAACACAATATTGTAATGCATTACTTTTAAAAGTAACTTTCCCCAACACTGTATATATGGCTACTAATTTTTCCACTTTATTTAGACTTAAAGTCTTGGAGAACGAAGATACACACGAATGAAAAACCACTTGTTCTTTTCCATTTTTATTTACAACAAATAAAATTGAAACAGATTTGTATGTACAAGTCAGAACATGAGGTCCTCACAAAGACAAACATGAACAAGACAAGCGGTTGGCAGAAATGTTCAGAACAATCATACAAAAATACCACGGTTTAGATATTTAGAAGTTGAAAGTGCTTGGGTTTTCATTGATTTGGAACGCATAGCCATCGGTTGTCTCTTCGGGGGCAACGCATTCGTCCTCTTCCTCCTGAAAAACAGAAATAAAAGCAGCAATTTAGGAAAAGCGGGCTTTCTAAGAAGTATAAGAAACAAAATGCACAAGGACAGCTAGTCAAACCACTTTCGAGAAGCTGAGAGACTAGTTGAGACAAATATAACGCAGTCAATTAACATGCAAATTGCTAAAACCTACACAATGCATAGTATATTGTCCACAGATGTGTTTGTCACATTCTTTGCACTTGGCTAATGAAGAGATTCTGATAATGCATGACTATAGATTTAACGTTCAACTGACCTCTCCAGAGAAGTACTTTTCAATGAGGTTGAGGGAGGCCTTGTAGACCATTTCATTTTCGTGGGACTGCAAAGCTTCTATTTTGTCCAGGCCGCCACATTCCTCAATCATCAGGGCCAGCTTTTCGACCTCACCAATCTTTTCACCAGCCTAAAATAAAACATAAAATCCCATATTTAAAGTTATGGATCTACTGTCATGTACATCCAAGTGAAACATTATCGGGAAAAAGAAATAAAATAAGTGGGTTCTATGCATCGGTTGTTGAGACTTGGGTTAATTCATCTGTGCATGTCTCAAGATATATAACATGCATTCAGAAAATAGATTGTGTGACTTCTTATTTCATGTCAACAGAAATCATACCAAAAAGATATTGGTGATTGCATCCAAGATGACAAGAATAGTTTTGCTGTCCTTAGTGGAGAGCAGGTTCAACAAGGGTTCTAGTACGTTGGCCTGAACAAGGTAAACCACTTGATCTACTGTGCCTCCACTGGTGTAGTTGGTCACTGCCCAAACAGCCTCCTTCTGGGTCTTGTAGTCACCCTGCACAAGTATGAGAGAAAAATGAGTTCAAAATAAATCATGGACACAGCTTCACGGACAAGTGTTCTACCGTGTTCTTGTGGCAACGCACCCGTCTGAGAACTTCCACCAGGTAAGGCACAATGCCAGCATTGATGACCTCCTGAATCTGATAGTCCCTGCCAGCCGTGATGTTGGACAGGGTCCAGGACGCCTCCTTTTGAATGTTGTTTTTATGGCGGCGCAGCAGAGCTGGGAACATGGAAAGAGCGCCAGCGTTGAGCACCACCTGGGTCTGTTCATCTGTACCAGTGACGATGTTACCAATGGAACGCAGTGAAGGGGTCTACAGGAAGAAAAATAATAGATAATAGAATTTAAAAAAAATAATAGAGCATATCAATACTTTAAACCAGGGGTGCCCAAACTCGGTCCTGGAGGGCCGGTGTCCTGCAGAGTTTAGCTCCAACTTGCCTCAACACACCTGCCGGGAAGTTTCTAGTATGCCTAGCAAGAGCTTGATTAGCTGGTTCAGATGAGTTTGATTAGGGTTGGAGCTAAACTCTTCAGGACCGAGTTTGGGCACCCCTGCTTTAAACTAACTTACCACAATGGAGAGCTCCCCTGATCCCAGCAGCTGCACCAGTCGAGGAACCACACCAATTTCCACCACAACCTCGATCCTTTCATTGGGCCCATCGGTCAGGTATGAGATGGCCCAGCAGGTGTCCGCTAGCACCTCCTTATCTTCATGATGCAGAAGGCGGAGAAGTGTTGGCAGCATCTGTTTCACGGCATCCAGAGGAGGTGCAGGGTTCTTATTGCGGCACAGGTTTGACAGGGTCCAGGTGACGTTTCTCAGGTAACCAGACTGCAGAAGAAGAAAGACCAGTCAGGACAAATTACTGAAGCTTTGAGGCCACCTACTGGTAAAGTATGCCCACTACAATTTAAATAGTGGTTTAAAACCAATAGTGATGAACCCCAAAATATAATGGGAGAAAAAAAAAAGTAACATTTACATTTATTAAATATTACAATTGTCATGAGACATCAGTCAAGTCAAGCCATGACATACAATCTGTAAAAGCAGTGTTCTCCATTTTTTGTACACGCATACATACACACATATACATAAAAATTAAGAATCAATAAAACCATACAGTTAATACATTTTATTTTATCAGTTTATTTAAAAGTAAACGGATTTATTTGATCTAATTTAATAAAATAAATAGAATTAATCAAACTTTAATTTAAATTATATTTGAATAGATTGTTTTTATTCCATAATAAATTAAAAATACTTTAATGATTTATTTTTAATCTCATGAATAAATTTAATTAAATATAATATTCACTTTTGAAAAAGATTAATATTAATATTTGTAACAAATATCTATTTTTAAAATAAACATCTAAAATGTAATTTAATAAAAATAAACCTAATATTTCATCATTCAATATTAATAAACACTTCAATAAAAATAATTTTAAATGTAAAAATAAATATTATTAAAACAATAATAATAATAATCTTACAGGAAATACTGAGAAATCAGGAACAGCCAGCAGAGCTAAGAGGGGGGCAACCGCACCATGTTTAATGACTTGATCTCTGTATGCAGAGCCATCACCTACAAAGACGAAAGAGCAAAAATAAATTCATACAACCAAGTTAACAAAAATCCCTACATCTCATTGAGCAGAAATGCTACTGGCCACCCACCAGCAATGTTTCCAAGGGCCCAGATAGCCTGCTCGCTAATATGAGCGTGCGGTGAAGAGATGAGGCTGATGAACGCTGGAACAGCCCCTCCCTCAACCACAGCACTGGTCTGGTCAGATGTCCCAGATGCAATGTTAGTCAGAGCCCAGGCTGCCTCAAACTGTATGGGAGGAGACTCGGTTAAGCTCAGGAAGCTCACGAACTTGGAAATCAGACCAGCGCTGATGATACGGTCAATAGGTGGATGCCTCTCTCTTGACAGCAACTTCCTGTATTTCAATTGGACAAATCATAACATGTAAAACAGTTGAAATGAATGCATCTCTTTGCATGCAAATGCCATCTTTTAAGCATTACCTGGCAGCTTGGGTGGCCTGGACCTGAGTCTCCAAGTTATTACTGTTCACACCATTTACAATCTCCTCCACCGTCCAGTGCAGAGCCTGATAAAACACAATCATATCTTATGACTTGTAATACCTAAACAGCATGTATACATTCATCAATAACGAATGATTACGTGCATTAAAGGGGTAATATGATGCGATTTCAAGTTTTCCTTTCTCTTTGGAGTGTTACAAGCTGATTGTGCATAGATAAGATCCCTGAAGTTGCAAAGACTAAAGTCCCAAAGAGATATTCTTTATCAAAGTTAAGACTCTGCCACGCCCCCCTATAACAGCTCATTCTAACACGCCCCCACATATCTACCTCACTATGTGGGAATATTTGCACAATGCCGCCCAAATGTTCACGCAAAGAAGGCGTAGTTTCAGAAACCGCAGTTAGTGTTGAAGCAGCCATGTCAGGGAGACGCTGTGTGTTTCTAGGCGAAAGCAAAAGCACTTTATTTGGCTTTCCGAAAGTAGATGCATTTAGGAATCTTTAAGATTACTTACAACAGAACAGCAATGCATTTTATGGACGACCGTTTCGTGAACCTAGGAGAGGAGGTCATTCTGACTTTGCTATGACAATCTGGCGCTTCTGAATCAGCTACTGTTTTGTTATTAGTTTAAGTATTTGCTATTGACTGTTCAAATGCGGAGTTTTGCGCATCGTGTGCACGAGCGCGCGAGAGAGAGAGCGAGCGAAAGACATCACAGTGGAGTCATCTGTCTTAAGGGGCAGTCACACTAGACTTTGATCGTGCAAATTTTTTTCGGACGCCGCTGCGATATGGGCGGGAGCAGGTTATGACATCATGCGCCAAGGTTATCACAACATGGATTCAGATGTGCTTGTACCGTCTTTTGTGACGGCGCCGACTCGGAATGAGTTCCATTCTTTAATTCAGGAGCATCGGCTGGATGAGGATCGCCACAAGGAGTACTTTCGGCTCTGTCATATTTTATTACCTTTTTTTTAACTATAGTGAATAAACTATTAATGAATGAAATGTTCAAGGTGTCTGAATAAATTTTGGTTTGACTGTACATATATAAAATACATTAAGTGCTGTAGGTTTTTCCCTTTAAATAGGTCATTTTATACATTCTTGAGGTGTGCAACATTTTTATTCTGAAAATATAAAATAACGAACAACATTAAGTAATTTAATACACTTGTGTATAGTAATTATATTGTACACACACACACATACATATACATACACACTTTTAAAGATGTATTATATAAAATAGGACGCTGCGCTACAGCTAAAATTAGCGCTTCCTCCATTTTTGAAGTTCTGTACAGAGGTCACGCAGTGACGTATCGATCTTCTACTGGTCACACGTCTTCACGTGATGCGAATTCGCAGGTCAGAGTTCACCACACCTGAACTTTGGAACGCAGCAAAACGCGAAATTTTTCACATGCGTATGAATGGAAGTCAATGGAACGAAAAGTGCAGTGTGACCGCCCCTTTAACCGTGGCTTGTGTACTGCAAACACATACCAGCTTCATCACTGTGTCTGTCACGCGACTCTGTCCCCCTTTCGGGCTCTGTCTTTACATCTATTTTGAAAGATGAAGCTGCGATTATGGTAAGGGGGCGTTACATTTCCGACGAGTGCTTGCGGTGTTCGGCCAATCACAATGCACTGGGTCAGCTGGCCAATCAGAGCAGACTGCGCTTGTCGGAAGGAGGGACTTTGTAGAAAACGAAGCGTTTGAGAGAGGCGGGGCATAGAGGACCTACAATAATGTACAGTATTTGAAAAAGAATGTGTTTTTTGAACATTAAAGCATGTCAACATATTCTGTTACACCAAATAATGATCTTTTAAAAAAGCATCACATGACCCCTTTAATATGGATCATCTACATACCTGACCGTTCTGGCTTTTCTCTTGAAGAGGAGAGGTGGCCTCGTCCGGTAGACTGCTCACGTTTCTCCTTTTCAAAATCTGCTCGTCTTTCTTTGCTTTGCGAAGTTCAACATTGACTTCGACCCTGCGACGTCTCAGCTCCTACATTATTAAAGCATTGGACATCTTTTACGAGCGGAACTGCGGCACATTTGAAAGAAAACAATCGATACCAGCACTTTTTGTTGTATCGTTTGGCAAAACTGCTTACGGTTGCGTCTCTTCCTTTGTTTTTGAACTGAGTGAGTCGTGGACTGTTCTCATTGGCGGCAGACATTTTGATGAGGTTTGATTAATCCCAGTATATCGCAACCTGAAACAGAGAAACGCGTTCGTGAACATATCAACCTCGTTGTAGCACTCAGTTCTGAAATTAGAAACGCATACTTAAGAATAAACGATATTATAACGCTACTGAGGAGGAACTTACCTTTCTTCCCAACCAAAGGAGTGTGGCGGCGGAAGTCTGAAACAGACCTTTAAATTCGCGCTATGAAGAATCTCATTGGTCCGTTCGAGCAAAAGCATTTTCCTATTGGACCGTTTTGAAAAATCACACTGCTGGCGAGGGGACGAAGCTTACGACGTATTAACGCGAGATTTGGCGAGAATGCCAAACAAGATTTCTGGCAATTAATTTCAAGATTTTATCCTTTAAAAAGAAACGAGCTTGTTATTGTGTAAACACTAAATTATATCTAAATGTGTATATTTAGTATATAATTAAACACACATTCATATTTGACATTTTTTATTAGATCGTTTTATTAATTTGATCATCTGAATTAACGATCTCTATAAATATTTATGACGGTTGCTTACAAAAACCTGATTATTGAAAATGTTTTCAGTTGACTCTGGAGAAGTGGTTTCAAATAGTTGTTGGTGGTTTTTACCCACAATCATGACATTAAACAATACTGCAGTGTGTATAAATGTAAAGGCTATTAAATGATGTGCTGTTATGATTATTAAATATACCGTTTCTGTTTAAATCAATTTCATCATAAATAAATCTACTGAAAGCACTTTGGTTACAAGGCATGTATGTGTGACAAGGGGGCGGGGCGAAACCGCTCAAAGTTGAATTCTGATTGGTCAGCGACGACCACGCTTGGCTTTCTCAAATTTGAAATATATAGAGCCTTTAACACCACGTGTTACAGTATACAGAACGCATTTATGCATTGTGTGCTGAAAAAAACAAGGATTTAGTATTTCTGTAAATTAAATAATCCTTCTTGTTGGCGTAATAATCATATTTCTAATAGGCAATTATTTGTTTGATAGTGAAAGCAACTCAGAAACCGGTTAACGGTAACACACAACTTGCCAGTTGTTAGTGAAACTTTTAATTCATTAAAGCAATTCATTAATCTACGATTTGAAGATCACACGTGTATAAGCGTAGGATTGTAGGCTTGAAACAAATGATCCCAAAATATACAAACAAAGTCTTTATAGAAGTATCCCAATTCTATTCAGATCAGAGATGGGAACAAAACATGGTTATTGCCATACAAATTCTGCAAGATGGGAAAAGTGCACTTCAAAATATAACACAAAAACGTTTACTGTAATAAGTATATCCTTAACTATGAACATGAGGAAAATATGTGGTTCATTTTGTGCCTTTTAACACAAACAAATCTAGACAAAACATTAAGAATTGTGTTAGATCATTTATGTATCTACAAGTACACCATCTTAAAAAGAAATCCAATGATTTAAAAAAAAAATCTGAACTGCCAGATGGTTTAGGGGTCTAATAATTTTCAAATGAAGAGAATATAGAGACATCTTAATCAATGTAGAAGAGAGAATCCTGTCCCCTCCATTTATTTGTTTCATATACATCAATATTTCTTCAGTTGTAATACAAAAAAAAAAAAGAAAGAAAGACAAGTTATACAAACAGGATACCTTCTTGACTAGTACTTTCATCAGTCCTCAATGCATTTTTAGAGCAACACTTTCTTAGTTTAAGTAACTTGATCAACCCCATTGCTTAAAAACCAATTAGCAGATTGCGTCCACATTCCACTTCTGTAGTAGTATGCTGAATCATATAAAGGGGGGGAAAAAAACAACTGGTGCACCATGATAGACTCCTGCTGTCCTGGAAAATGCGAACATGATTCCGGAGGGGTTTTAAAAACTCACAAATACATTTTTTGTAGGGATTTAATCCTCAAAGAAATCCAATAGGAGAGCATCCCAGTCTAAACTCACTGCTTTAACAACCAAACATGTAAACCGTCCATTCTTGATCCGAACCCACAGCATTTATGTCCGATATTCCACCAAACGCTGTGGCTATGTGCGGTGCTGGCTGACTGGGACAGAGTTCCATCTTGAATGAAATGTTCAGAGTTTATTTAGAACAGCATGTGGTTGTATTCTATGAGGCTGATGACTGTAGTTTGTTGTTATGAGACCTAGAGAATACAGAGAGAATGAGGTTAAAAGCCCTTTGGTTTTATTGAACATTCACAAATAAAGGTGGAAAATCAAGTCTACAGCACAGAGAAAAATAGCCTCGGGGTTAAAGGAATGGCAGCCATGTTGGCATAATACAACGGGAATGCCTTCAGTCATTTAAATTGGTGCTGGTTTCAACCTAAATTTAGAAGAAATGAAAAACAAACAAAAAGCAATTTCAACCTTTTTTTAAAGCATGGTCCTTTATTTCAACATTGAAATCCCAATAAAAGGATTTAAAACTCTTTATTTTGCTTCATATTCACGCAAACCGAAAGTGCGCAGATTCTGCGCAAGTTATAAAGTTGCACAAATTTTCAGCAAATTCTCAATGTCTCAATGAACACTCGGACAGATCAGCGAACCAGCTGAAACAAACATGTCGTTAAGCACATTACAAAGAAATTAACTGAACAGAAAAGTCTTAAAATGCCTTTAATCAGCCAATCCATGTGATAAATATGATCATGCATCCATGTAAACATCATAAATAACATCATGTGATCAGCAAACGTAATGGGTAAAAAAAACAAAAAAAAAAACAGGATCAGCATTTCCCTTGATTTCTGTGTGTTCATAGTGCTTCAACATGGCTGCCGATTGTCAAAGGCTTCACTGGAGTTCTGGCTTTTATTGACAGGTTCTCCAAACGGTTTTACTCATTTGACTTAAATGTACATCAGCTTCCACTGTTAATAAAACAGCAAGTTCCATGATTCTCTAATACAGAATGACTCCGCCCCTTCAGCCACTATGACTTATGATAATCTGCAAGAAAGGATAATGGATTGAATGAATGGCATGCATGAACCACAAACACAAACGGTTATGTTATCAGCATACAGTCAATGAAATAAGGACAGGAATAAGAGGATGAAATGCCAGCCAGAGAAGTGGAAGGTTAGTTTACCACTAAATTGCCTCTGAATTAAAAAATATATTTAAAGCAGAAACATTCATGAAGTCATGAAGACAAGCAGATACAAAACAAAACTGGATAAGCCAATGCAATGGAAAAGACTGATGAAAATTGTGAAATCAACACAAGAGCAAACTAAACCGTACAATGCAGTAGGGCTGGGTTTTGACACAAATTTCACGATTCAATTCTTATTCACAAGCTTGTGATTCGATTCAATATGGATTATTTTGGATATACATCAGGTACAGTACATGACTAAATTTGCTCAAGGAAAAATAATCTCTTAACTAATGCTGTAAAACATACACGAGTCACTTGGTAATACATTATTATAATATTGAAGGTTAAAACTGACAGATTTGTTTGCTTAAATTACACTTAATGAAGTTTTTATAATAAAATAAGTTACAATTACATAATAATATTTCTACTTCAATTCATTGAAGAACATTAAAAGTTATAATGAATATATTATCTGGTGCATATATTTAGCAAAATGCTCCTCTCTACAGTAAATTTTTCTAGCTGACTAATGAGTTTATGGTCACCGAATATGTTTTTTCTGAGGTAAATGTGATGTTACGCAATATTGTGTACAAGACTTTATATTGACGTCTTTGCGCGGCTGAAAAACTGATTGAGTGATTACATGAGACAGGATACGGATTGTAAAGTTGTACTCTTTCTTTTAACTTACCTTCGGATGTTTAGTCATGTTTATTTTTGTGCTGAAACTGGTATTAATATGGAGGAGATGATCAGTTCACGTGCGCCTCGCGCTGCCGCTTTTATTGAACCGAGGCGCGCTGCGCTACAGCGATCACTCCAGTCCACATTAAACAGCGCCAAAACGGCATTCATGAACATAATTTGAAATCTGAGACTTTGTTTCATATTAAAAGTACCAAAGCACAATGCTTATTGCGATTTATTGTATGGAAGGTGCCCTTCAATGTTCCATCCATTAACTGAAAACAGGCCAGACTAATCGATTCTTGGGATTTAAGAATCGATATCGTTTCGTAAAAATGAGAATCAATTATAATCGAGATATCGATATTTTTTACCCAGCCCTTCAATGCAGTGACAAATTTAGTACAAAAAAACTAATACTACGGCCAAAAAATTAATTTAAAAAACCTTACCTGTGGTAAACCCACTGTTACAGCTTTTTATGTAAACCGATATATCGGTTTGACCATTTTTTAAATCGATATTTACGATTTTCAAACTATTTGGTTAACAGTAATTTTAATATTCCACAGAAACATATTTAATGTATTTTTTCAAATATGTAGCTTAACATTTAAAATAAATATGAATGTGAATGAATATTTTTAAATAATTTAGAAAAAGAAAAGGAAAAACTAAAATCAGTTAAGCATATCGGTTACGAGAAACATAATCTGTATCCGTTTTGGTCTTAAATTGATTTCGGTTCGTAACAACATGACGGTAAGTGAATGACAGAATTTTTATTTTTGGGTGAACTAATCCTTAAATGTCCTAAAAAGCATCCTATGCTGCTAAATTATGTGTCTGTGAGCAGACGTTACCTGCTTGCTTTGAAAGCTTTGAGTTTCTGTACAAAGAAAGACTCCAGGAACTCAGCACACTGGTAAAAAGGCGAGTCGCTGGGATTGTAGTAGCGGCAGTTGTCAAAGATTTTGGTCACGTCCGCTACGAACTCTGTGAGTTTGCTGTAAAAGCGCTTCTGGATCCTCTCCTCCATTGTAGAAAGGTCTGCAGATAACAGACACACAAGGGAAGCAGAAAATAATGAAAATCATTACTAAAACACACAAAATGCTAATTCTTCAGTGTTACTTCTAAATCATTTATGAAAAAAAATATATAAAATAGTATGTTAATAGTTTAAGAATGACCTTAAAACTTAAACAGAAATGTACATATAACCAAAGAGAATATTATACAAGTCACAAAATAATTCTGGTCATACAAAAGAGAAGAAGAACTCTTACCCATTGGTTCCTTGATGATCCCATAATAATCTGGAGCATCATTTGGATCCACTGGTTCCAGGAATGGCCACGCCATCTTATGGGACTAACATACATATAAAATGATTATAAGATTAGAGCCTTTCGCACCGCTTTAGTTCCAGAACTAATGGCGCTTTTCCACTGCGTGGTACGACTCTGCTCGGTACGGCTCAGTACGGTACGACACGGCACGGCTCGGCTCGGTTTGCGTTTCCACTGCAGTTTAGTATCGCTTTAGAATGGGCGGGATTATTCACATGTCGTTATAGTTGAGGCGCCTTTACTGCCGCGACTTCTAAAAAACGTTTTCATTCCGCGTCGCCCCATCAAGCTCTCGCTGGATCCGCTCCTCTGCTATCAACGAGAGGAACGTCTGTTCTTCTGCAACAGGGGGAACAGCCACTTATTGGTTATTAAAAAAAGGTGCGCTCGTTCAAAACAGTTGCGTTCGATCCTTCGCTGGGCTGTGCTGATTTAAATCTAGCGGGTCTGTTTGTGTCTCATGTCTCAAGTTCAGTGACGCAGGTAGTGACGATTTTCTCTGGCCAATCAGTGATCAGCAGAGTTTACACGTCACGTTTTGGTAACGGTACGGTACGCTTGGAACCCCAACCGAGGTGGTACTAAAAAAAGTGCCAGGTACCAGGTACTGTACCCAGTGGAAAACCCCCAAAAAGTGAACCGTACCGAGCCGTACCGTGCCGTACCATGCAGTGGAAAAGCGCCATATATGTACAGAACTAAAGTACTGGGACGATTTTGCGCTAACTATTTCCCAGTACCATTTAAAGGGTTGCATTCGCGGAGGGCGTTTTCATACGCGTTTGGCCAATCAATGTCTACTTACGTCACGATTAGTACCAGTTGTGCTGGTTAGACCCTGCTCCGGAGTAGGAGCTAATTTGGTTCTCGAAAAAGGCAGTCTGGTACTAAAATCGCACCCAGTTCCGGCGGTGCGAAAACGCCAAAAAGTGGGTAGTTCCACAATTAGTTCTGGTACTATGAAAAGGTTCCTGCGGTGCGAAAGGCCCTTTTCACACAGAATCAGTTCCTATTGGCTTCCATTATATTTTTTGATCATACAATGAAAGTCAATGGGAACTGAACGTTACACACATTCTTCAAAATACTGTCAGAAGAAAGAAGCTCATACAGTCTTGGAACATCGTTAGGGTGAGTAAACGATGACAGATTTTTCATTTTGGGGGGAACTGTGATTTAAATATTGTGCAATTCCATACAAGTGTTTTCTGTAAAGCAGCTAAAGGTAAAGTTTATTACAACCAGACAATTGCTTGCTTTTGTTAGGACTATAACCAAACAAATTAAGGGTTAAAATCAACCAGTCAAACAATTTTGCATCGTGTCCCATTCCAAACTAAACACCAGCTCTTGAACAGCCTTGAAAAGATGCCATACGAACCTGTAAGGAGCGCAGGATCCGCTTCAGCCCCTCGTAGTCTTTGTCTGTGAGCGGCGTCAGGACCGTCATGGCATCCTCTGTAGACTGGCACTGCGGACACACATACTCGTCGATATGTGTAGCTTCGCTCTGTAGGATGCCCACGCAGCGCCCGTGGTACCAGTTCTGACAGCGATCGCAACCGATGTAGAACCTGAAGAAGCATATCAATCATATCAGAAACTGTGCTTCCACATGCAGCTTTTGAAATACATGTGATGAGACTGCAGATGCGTGATTACTGGGACTCGTCGTATGGAGTTCTGCAGATGCAGTAGAGCTCCTCTGTGCTTCCCTCCTGAGCTCGTTTACATTCTGAACAAATGTAGTCATCCATCTTCTTGGCCTCTTTCTCGGTGATGCCCACACACTCTCCATGATACCAGTTAGAGCAGAGGTCACAACCGATGTAGAACCTGCATCAACAGCAAACCAACATTAGATTCTTTCATCTGATGTTCTTAGACATCACGTCTTTTATGAAAAATCGTATTAATATTTTTACAGCTTCAGTAGCATGATTTACATTTATTAAGCCAAATGCTTTTATTTAGAGTGTTCAACTGTTTGAGGTTCAGAAACAAATTACACAGAAGTGTACTGTTTTACCAAAATTGTGAATTTAAAGTGACTTTTAACGGTCTTTCCACTGTGTTAAAACAAGTCTTGTGATGCCAAACTCTCTTTTTTTTCGGAAAGTTTGGATGCACAAATTAGTTTTACATTATATTTTGAGTTTTCAGCAAAAATAGTAATATTGTTTCCTTTTTTAAAATCTTAGCATATGTGTATATATTTTAATGCCAAAACACTCAGAATATTAAAATAAAATAAAATAACCAATTTAAAAAACACCTGATAAATAGGTGTATTAAAAATCTTATTGAATGTTTAGATTTTTCATGTCAAAAAATCTAAATCTCTCTCTTTATATATATATATATATGTATATATTATCTTCGTGTATGTTTATATTTTTCATGCTAAAATTTGAACTTGTGGTGTAAATACTCTACATAGTGTAATTAAAGAAAATAAATAAATAAATGATTAATATTAATATAATAAATAAATAAATAAAATAAATGATCTAACAAATCAAAACACACACACACACACACACACACACACACACACACACACACACACACACACATTCGTGTATGTTTATATTTTTCATGCTAAAATTTGAACTTGTGGTGTAAATACTCTACATAGTGTAATTAAAGAAAATAAATAAATAAATGATTAATATTAATATAATAAATAAATAAATAAAATAAATGATCTAACAAATCAAAACACACACACACACACACACACACACATTAAAAGGAAACAAATAGATATATTGTTTCCTTTTAAAATCGAATTATATATGTTTATATTTTTCAAGGCAGAAATTTGAGCTTCTGGTGTAAATATTCAAAATGATGTTATTTAAAAAAAAAAATAAAATAAATAAATTATATTAATGATAAACACACAAAAGAGAGAAAAAGAATTCCTAACAGAAACAAAAACCCATTTGACAACCCCCTAAAATCGCAGGAAAATAAAATGGTCATACTTCGACTCATCGTAAGGCGTCTTGCAGATGCAGTATAACTTGATGTCCCTCTTGCTGTCCTTTGAGGTAGTGGAGATCATCTTTTTGCGCTTGGACTTGGAGGTGTCTCTCTCCTCTTCTCGCTTGCGTTTGTGCGCGGAGGGGGACGTGACCGTGGCCGTGTACGAGGAGAGCCCGCTGTGCACGTGTGCGCTGGCGGCAGCTGCTGCAGCTTGTGCAGCCGCAGCCTGAGCTTTCTCCTTCTCCCGCCGCAGTTTAATGAGATCGCGCTTCAACTCCTCCTACAATGAAAGGAAACATGAAAGGACTCAACATACGCAATGTAGCTTCAACTGTCTATTTGGCAAGTCTGATGTGGTGTTGATAGTGTGTGTGTGTGTGTGTGTGAGTAAAGCTGAGATGTGGGCGAGAAATGAAAGCATTCGTCGCTATTGCCAGATTCCCACAGCTAATATAGTCATAAACGAGGAAAAACAGTCCTTAATTACTGTTTGTGAACACACACTATCTGTCAAAAGTTTGCGGTCAAAAGATTTAAAAAAAAAAATGTTCTCGAAAGAAGTCTCTTATGCGCACCAAGGCTGCAGTTCAAAAATCCAGTAATAACAGTAATATTCAGAAATATTATTTCAATTCAAAATAACTTTTTTCTATTTGAATATATTTTAAAATATAATTTATTGCTGTGATGCAACGCTGAATTTTCAGCATCATTACGCCAGTCTTCAGTGTCACACGATCCTTCAGAAATCATTCTAATATGCTGATTTCCTGCTCAATAAACATTTAATATTATGGACTGCATTTATTATTTATTAAATGAGTTTATTATTTAATTATATAATTTAATACTTAATTTATTTTGTAAAAAAAAAAAGAAAAAAACTATTTTTAACAGTAGTATACACACATCTTGAATTAAAAATCTCAGATCAGTGAAAATCAAATATATTTGATGAAGTTTGCGCACTTCCTGTTCCTCTCACCTGCACTTGCAGCTGTAGTTCTTTATCAAGCAGAGCTCTTTTCTTCAGGATATCAGCCTTGAGCTGCTCCTTGTGTTTGAAGAGCAGAGCTGACAGCTTGCTGGCGTTCTGCTTGCTGCGCTTTTGCTCCACAGACTCCTCCCGTTTCCTCTTTTTGGCCGCCTGCCTCTCGTCCTTATCGATTTTATCCAGGATGAACTTCATCACCTGGTTACAGACAATCATCCTGCCCGGACAGACGAAAGACAATGGATTGGGTTGATTAAAGCCAGTCTATTCTTAAGTGAGACTTCCATTAATACGGCTTCAGTTGCTTATGGTTTATCTGTGGTGCACACGTTACAAAGATAATGAGTCTAAATAATGCTTCATGTTAGTTGACATTTAAAATCACTGAAGTTTTAGCACAGAAAGTCACTTGGAAAGTGGGGAAAAAGGAAGATCGACAACATATATAAAGTATTTACCTCTGGTTCTCCTCTCTTTCAGCAGGAGTCATGGTTTTCTTCTGTTTCAACTGCTCTATGGCCACATTCTGCTTCTGAGCCACCTAAGCGAAAACAAGAAGTGCTTAACATGTTAACGCTCCATACAGATGGAAAGCTTCAAAACAACAGGTAACACCATCAGTCAGGATCGTAACTACTGTAATGTCACGTTTCCCTAGTAAATGCATTTATTTAGTGGGAAATCATGTAGTGCAGGACTTGAACTTTCAAATCCATTAGGTATCTCAGATACTTTAACTGCTTTGCATCACAGGGTAATTACTCATTTAAAATACTTACATTTATTTTATGAAATACACACATGTATTTAAATTGGTTTATGTACTAACATATCAACACATAAGAAATAAAGGTTGATCGAATTTGGATTTTGACAATACAATAATGTGTTTCAAGAGTTTGAAAAGTGCAAAGCACACATTTCTTTAAATCATCACATTTCGCAGTTTAATAATCACATTAGGTCATATTGCAGTTCCTGTTTTTCCATCCCCAAATTTAAGACTTCTTAATAAAGACTTTTGTTCCATTTGTTCCAACTTTTTATGACCTTAAATTGATCAAACTGAATATGAAAATTTTTTAAGGACTCACAGGAACTCATTTTTTCCCCCTGCATTTGATTAGCAGAGAAGTTATTTTAAAAAGTTACGGCATTTTCATGAAATATAACGAAGACTTTTTTCTATTAGAATAATGTGCACTGATGAATTGTAACAATAAAATCCTTATATAGACCATCTTTAACCTTGTAATCATCTGTCCACAAAAAAAGCATAAATGGCACATGATGCATTCCCGAATGTACATTAAACTCAAATTAATTGCATTTACTGTGAACCGAGCCGCTCTGAAACACTGAAAAAAACTGGATCATGAGCTGCTCGCGTGTAAGAATACAGTGTAAGCTTCACTATGAAACACAAAAACTACATACTTGTTCAATTAAAATACACACTGCAGAAAGAAACTATTAAAAAATATTCAGAATTGATATGCGTGTATGTATGTATATATATATATATATATATATATATATATATATATATATATATATATATATGTGTGTGTGTCGCGTT
>NW_015505503.1:815933-845933 GCF_001515645.1 Sinocyclocheilus grahami
TATATATATATATATGTGTGTGTGTGTCGAGTTCATTTGCAAAAACCGATAACTCGTTTTTTCAGAAATCACGTTTTTTTTTATTACGCATTCCAAGTAATATCAATCAAACTGCAGTTGGGTTGTTTTGATTAAGTAATAATAACTTAAACAAATACAGGTAATTTACAAAATTAAAGTTAATTGAAAGTATGCTTGTTTTTTTTTTTTTACATATTAAAAGTTTGTTTTATAGCAAAAGCACATAACTCCACATTTCATGTTTTAAAGTAAAAAAAAAAACTTGTTTAATCTCCTCGGATGACAATGTAGACGCCTGACAAACTGTATGGATGTGATTACACGCAATACACGGAGCTTTTCCCTCACCATTGAAACGCACTACTTTTGCAAGGTTCCGTGAAAACGTTTCAGCTTATATTTTCCTTTTTCGCCCTGAAGAAGATATCATAGCTTCATCAAGATCGTCGAAATGATCCATCCTCGATCACTTTTAGTCAGCTTTGATGAAACGCCTCTCAGCTAGCACGTCTTTCACAGTAAAAGTAGCCTTGTCACCTGACCTGAATACAGCGCGCTGATTCACTAAAATTGATTTATCAGCTTCTGTTAAAAAGCTTCTGCAGTAAAACGTGAACTTGCGATGCCTTGAAAGTGGACAAAACCGGCTTTTTTGACAAAACGTGTTTAGGGTTCAGATTACGCTGTATGTGGAGAACAATGCACGGCAATCGGCTCTTTTTTTTTTTAAAGTGGCGTTTATCGGTTTTTGCAAATTAACTCTTCATATATATATATATTTATGTGTGCGTGTGTGTGTATATATCAGTGGTCACACAATTTTTTTTTAGCAGTGATGGAAAAATCTGAGGGCCATCTGTCATTTTGACATTACACTGAGGGTGATCTATTGTAACTTGTAACTGTAATTCCCAACCCTGTCCAGCTGGTGGCGAGTGGCAGCAGAGCGTAGGTTCAGCCTCCAGAACAAAATTAAAGCTGGGGTTTTTTTTTAAATTAAGACGCAAAATCTAACTGTTGCCTCTGCATCAGTCTCTCTTGATGCGTTTGATTTGATACAGGCGAGCACCCATGTTGTAATAATAAAGTTATAATACTAACTTAATAATTACATATTGTTTCAACTCCAATTCCGTCTTTTTTTATATATATGTATGAATATGTAATATGGTGCATATATTCTTTCCTACATAACGAGTTTTTGGTCACTTAATGGCTGTCCAGCTGGTGGCGAGTGGCAGCAGAGCGTAGGTTCAGCCTCCAGAACAAAATTAAAAGCTGGGTTTTTTTTTTAAATTAAGACGCAAAATCTAACTGTTGCCTCTGCATCAGTCTCTCTTGATGCGCTTGATTTGATACAGGCGAGCACCCATGTTGTAATAATAAAGTTATAATACTAACTTAATAATTACATATTGTTTCAACTCCAATTCCGTCTTTTTTATATACATGTATGAATATGTAATATGGTGCATATATTCTTTCCTACATAACGAGTTTTTGGTCACTTAATGGCTTTTCTGAGGTAATGTAACATTACGTGACAGTTTACAGCGGTTGAAAACACTGATTGATTGGTTATGTGAGACATGAAATGGATTTTGGTAAATTGTACTGGTTCTTGCAACATATCTTCTGAGGTTCATTCATGTGTATTTCGTGCCATAAGTAGTAGTAAAGTGGAAAAGATGATCGTTCATGTGCGCTTTGTGCTGCAGCTTGGGTATTAGATGTCTTATTATCATTATGAAAATGACAGGTAATAATAGATTATGGCAGAACTTATATTGAATATAAATATATTATTATTTTTTATTTTCATTTATATTTATATAACACCACCAGTAGGTATCCAGGTAATCTGTGCATGAAGTTCAGATGGCATCAGTAAATTTAAATGCCTTTTTTGGAGATTTTTCTGGCTTAAGAAGTTACATTGCTGGCCAAGTTTCATATTGATGCTTGTGTGAATAAAGTGTCTAATAAACAGTCTGACCTGGTTGAATGGGTGCTGGAGTTGTGCTGGTGGCTGCAGCTGGTGCAGCTGTGGCTGGGATGCCTGATGAGGTTGTTGTGGAGGGGGCAGCGGGGGCAGACACTGGTGCAGGGGCCATGGGTGTGAACAGGAACCGCTGGACTTGGCCATTGGGCATAGCTGCCTGCATGAGCTGCTGACCGGCCCCCGGAATGACCGTCACCCCCTGAGGAATGACCTGCAGCTGGCCGGTGGTCTGACCTTGCCCCTGGATCACAACCGTCAAGCCCTGGTTCCCTCCCTGAAGAGTGAAAGCGTGAGTTTATTTCAATATTAACTTTAACCTGTGTGGCCTAAGCGACAAAACAAAGTCATTGGAATAGAGTACTGCGCGGATTATGTATTTGTGTAGGCCAAAACCAGAAAAAATATCCACACTTCTGGTTCCATTGTCCTAAAGTTAATGTTTTGTTCAAATGAATTTTTTGGTTAAATGCTTGCAAAAATCTCTGTGGTTAACACAAGCTCAAAATATTGTCATGTTTTATTCTACAACATAAAATGCATCAGTAATACCATATACAGCCAACATTTAGCTTTTTAATTCCGCCGACTGTATCTGAGCTTAAGAACTCATAAAAGTTCATTAGTGAAGAATGATGAACAAAACGTGTAAGAATCATAAAAACCTTTGTCGGTTGCAGAGCTTATTTTCTGCAATAATCCAAAAACCAATTGTTTTTTGTCAAGGGAATCAGAGTGATGCTAACTTTGATTGGCCTACAAAAATAGGTCAATACTGAAGCACTTTATAATGTGCACGGATGAATCGGGCACAATAAGAACATTAAAACTGGTACAAACCTGAGCCCCCTGAGTGAGCTGTGTGAGCTGGGCCAGAGTGAGTTTGACCTGACCCTGCTGTGGCCGGGGAGAAGAGGGTGTCTGTGGGGTTTGGGCTTGGTTTGGTGTGGAAAGGCGAGGCGTACCCACCACCTGAGCGCCTGAACTCGTTTGCACTGTCTGTTGTGCTTGACCTGTGTGATATAAATCCCATTTACACTCTAAAAATGTGGTATATTTATACATAGAATTGGCCATACTGTGCATATCACAACTGTAGCATTATGCAGTCAAATATGTTTGTATAATCAAATCAAGTCCCATTTATTATATAGCACATGTCGATGCTGCAAAGTTAGTGTCATTATGCAGCTCAAAACAATTCAAATTTTGTTCTTATGCAACAGTGGCTGCACAGATAAATCAATAATATTACAGACCTTTAATTTTATCTTTTAAATAATGACCACTAATTGAATGGGATTCTGTCATTTCCTGTCTCTAGTAAACTACTGAATAAACACACAAAAGTGTTTATTAAACATAATTAATTAAATGTAAGAAATTAACAATTTCACTTCCAGGATGAAACCTGGTTGAGAATACCTTGCTGAACCATCAGGGGCGTGCGAATGATAGTCTTGCCCAGGGCGGTGGTCTGTTGCAGAGGAGAGCGTATCACAGTCATCCCTGGTCGGAGAGCGGTTCCAGTCGTAAGGACCTGGGCATAAACAATTACATAAAACATTATTGCAGGAACAAAATATGTTGAGTTTGCCAGAGTGGATGATTTTACTGAGAGCTCATGCCTGCTGCGTGGAGGTGGTTGTGTTGGGTCTGATGTTGATGGTGGCCATACGCGGCTGGAATGCAGGGAAGGACTGTGCGGTGCCCGCTGTGCTTGATGGAATGATGCCCACCACCTTCTGCTGTACCTGCACCAAGCCTGCCGAGATGATGAGTAGATTTAGTTTTCTCCAAGAATACTGCATTACGTAGATAAATAGCTGGTAGGGCTGCACGATAAATCGCATGCGATATTTAATGCGCATCTTGTCAGAAAGCCGGTTCTGTAATCAGCGGTAAATCTCCATCACGTGCGTGCTTTCACATTGAGCCGCATTAACTACACAGAGCCGTTGTTCACTCACGAGCTGCGCAAAAAATTGCGCGAATATGAACGTGGTAATAGCTGGTCAAAAGTTTGGAGTCGGTAAGATTTTAATAAATGTTTTCGAAACAAGTCTGTTAAGTTCACCAAGGCTGCATTTATTTGATCCAAAATACAGCAATATTGTGAAATAGTATTACAATTTAAAACATGTTTTTCATTTTAATATATTGTAAAATTGTATTTATTCCTGTGGGGGCAAAAAAAAATCAGTCTGATATGCTGATTCACTGCTCATTTCTTCGCTGCTTAATATTTGTGTGGAAACTGTGATACATTTTTCCGTGATTCTTTGATAAATAGAAAGTCGAAAAGATCAGTATTTGTTATACTGCATATTATTAAATTATTATAAATGTCTTTACTGTCACTTTTGATCTATTTTTGCATCCATGCTGAATGTTAAGTGTTAAGTAGTAATTTCTTTCAAAAGAAAAAAAAAATCTTACTGACCCCAAACATTTGAATGGTACTTTTTAATCAGAAACTTTGAGCTGGAAAATTAAGGTTAAGTGTGAGCCAAACAGAGCAACAAAACAATTTAGCATTAAAAAAAGAGAAAGTAATCCTAATTCTTTTCCGTATTCAACAATGATAATCAACTGAATTAAATTCAAAATAGTAAAGCCGTAAAACAGACATAAAGCTTGTACCAAAATTTAGTGGATGTTCACAATAACAGCAATTAAACTGAATGTTTCCTTAAACCGCCACCTCTCACTGAAATTAAATGACTTTCGATTGCTGTGTTGCAGCAAACTGCTGCCAGTCTGAACACCCTTTTAGACTACTAACAGGCTGTATTAACTGACCCATGCTCACGAAAGTAAAAAATACGTCCTTTAAGAATACTGAGCCGATATTTTGCCTCTCTGCGTGCAGGCAGGCCTAACTTAAAACAAAATCTCATGCCAATGATGTTGGAGGCCTGCCGTACCTCCTTGAGTGGTTGGCACGTTCACTGTGACTATCTTGCTGTTGGCTGGAACAGGTAGTTTAGCAGCGATGACGCTGCCGGCCATCGACCCCGCTGCAGCAGCGATGTGGAACGTTTGCCCAGACGTGGTGGCGCTACTCGCCGCCACTGTCACAACCGAACTGGTAGAGACTGCAAGACACAGGTCTGATCACCACCCTAACACATACATCTCAATCAGGAAATACATCAGCGGTTGAATCCAAGTACGCCACGGGCAACGAAATGATGTCAAGCACTAAAAACACCACCACAAATACGCTTACCAAGAAAAAACAACATAACTGGACGGCAAAAAAATCCAGCTAATTTCCAACCAAATATACCGACGTGCAAAAAAAACTAAACAAAAAACAAACAAACAACAACCTCTAAAATAAAAGCCATCAAGCAACATTAACCATGCCTACTCATAACATTGTAAAGACTAACCTGAGTTGCCTTGTTGGCCCTGCTTGACCCAGGAAGCAAAGGACTGCTGAAAGTTCTTGTTTTGCTGGAATGTCACTGGAGAGCCCAACTTGGTGGTCATTATAACTTTTGGCGCTGAAGTTACCTGACCGCTAATAGAGCCCACCACCACCTTTTGAGTAGTGGTCCCAGGGGTTGTAGGGGTGCTGGTCAAGGTGGATGTGTTGTTGGTACTGCTAGGTTTCTGCTGTTCCAGCCGTTTCTGCAATATAGTCATTGAACAGTTCAACTTCACAATATAAACATAGATACAAGGCAATAAGCTAAAGCACCAGATAAAGTCAGCTATGGGTGAGTAATTTGATTAAAATCAAGATTATTAAATTATATGAATTTACCCAACCAAACTAAGAGTGAAAAAAGCAAAAGCAAAAAAGTAGTGGTAGATGTAGCAAAAATAAAATCAATGAATAAATAAATAAATCATAAGGCCCATTGGGAAGAACACCCATTTCATTCAATATTGTGCCCCAGGTTAATAAAAAGGGGCGCCCCAGGTGGGCACATGTCTACTTTCCCACCTGTTGGGCTGCCAATCTCTGCTGCTTTAGCTGAGCTTCCAATTGGGCCTTGACCTCCTCTGCTTTCTTCTGCACACTAACCTTAGTTGGGTCAGCTGCTTGTACCTTTTCCCTCTCAACCCTGTGAAGTCAGAAGGTTTAAAAATCTTTAAAAGAATACGAATTAACAAATAAAATATCATAAATTGAGACACACTGACCATTGAGAAACATACAAACTGGAAAAAGAGTAAATGAGCACAGGAAATAATATCCTAAATGAATATCATTAAAATATATAAGCTAATATATGCAAACATCCATGTCTCATCTACAACCCTCCTTCGTCCAAGATCTTTCACTCTAGAGAAAGCTTTGATGGCGCGTTTGACAAAAGGAATCAGTAAGTTTGGTTTTAGGGTTTGTAAATTCACAGAAAAAGAGGGAATTCCCACCTTTCGGTAAAGGCTCGAATCTCCCAGAGTTCCAGGTCTTCCTCGGCCACCCAGGTTTCGATCACAACAGGCCCAGTCTGCTTAGCTGGTTCTGGCTTCTTTGGCCTCAGAGCACTTGAACGAAGGCCTTTCCTTTGAGGAGTGGGAGTTTCTGCTCAAAGGAATGATGGACAGATCAAATATCAGCAGTGTTTCTGGTCAATCAAAGCTTGCATGATAGAAAACTTTCCATGTCTTAAAAACAAAGCACTGGTTGAGTCACCATTACCTTTGGGAGTCTCAGGCACCCCAAGGGGACAAATGATCTTCCTGATGCAATACTCAGAACGAATGCCATAAGGACCAACATCCCTCCGCTTGATGATCTCAGTGGTGGTGATATCAGTGTCAGATGTCTCTGTTAAGTTACACAAAAAAGGTTGAGTGCTGAACACCAAACGACAAAGCGACATTAAGTTGACAAGCAGTTAAGCGCCAACCTGTTCGTGTTGTTCCTCCTGTGGGTGAGGGTTTCACAGACATATCTTCCCATCTGAGGCAGGCCCAAAGTAGCCGTAGCATTAGGCTCACTCCAGCCAAAGATCTCACCGTCTGGAGACGATACCTGTATGACAGAACCTCCAGCTCATTAACATTACAAAAAAAGGTTTAAAAGAACTTAGCACTCATGCAAATCTAATAGGCCAATTTGGTCTTTTGGTGACCATTACTGTTCTTAAAAAAAAAGGCAGCTAGCATCAATATCCCTATTTTTTCTGAACACCAAAGTAACACTGAAAAAAGACAATACCAGTAATTGGGACCAAGAACATATTACAGGAAAGCGCTACAAAGACTCTTAAGGAAACTAGCATATGTTAAATTAGATTACTACATTCTCTGAACAAAAAGTGAGTTGTTCTTCAAGCTGAATCTGCCACCAAAAGTGCTAGGGAGTTGCCAAGGTTTTCTATATCATTTTTAACGCATTGCTACATCGAAGCTTGGATGTTCTCGATGGTTGCTCGGGCATTGGTAGCCGGCTGCTCACTGGTCCAAGTCAAAAGAGCCACCCTCTATGATATTCCGGTTTTAAGGTACAAGTCAGGACATGTCTACAATCTTCATCCGTTTTATCATACACCAGACAAAATCGTAAGTCTGACTGCATAGAAAGTAATGGCACACCTCTGTTTAACAAGACACAAAGTTTTGAAGTAACGTTTTTGCATGTAGAACAAACAGTTAATACTTAAATTTAGGGGCTTGTTCAAATTCCTAACCTAATAGTGTCCAATCCTGCTCCTAGAAGGCCCATTTCCTGCAGAGTTTAGCCCCAACCCACCTGCCTAAAAGTTTCTAGTGACCTTAAAGACCTTGATTAGTTGGTTCAGGTGTGTTTGATTAGGACTAGAACTAAAGTTTGCTGAAAGGTGGTCATCCTGGAGCAGTAATGGATATTCCAATACTCTAACCCCAATTATAAGCCATAATAACAGTGATGCTTGCTTTAGCGATTAATTCAGGTTTTCAGAAATACAACGTGATGACAAAGATCAGGGGGAAAAAAGAGAAGATATAGACCTCCATGTGATCCCAAATGTTGGTCGTGGGGATGGGTAGGGCCAGATGTCTAAAGCTGGCTTGGCGTTATAATTAAAGATAGGAACTTCACGGATGCCACCGCGCCTTGCAAGTTTCTTCAGCTCGTCATTGGGAAGCACGAAGATACTCTTCTTGCTACTCTTGGTCACAAACTTGCGGTACGAGGGCAAGGCCGTTCCGGACCTTGTTTTCTTGATACGAGAGAACTTTAACAGTCGTACCCTGTCCCTAGTGGAATATTCGTGACTTACTGTCATAGATTTTACAGTGGAACCACTAGGACTAGACACGGCATCAGTCAGTGTTTTCGTGACCGTGGTCTTGCACTCTTTTGTTAGAGTAGCTTCCTGGGATGAGTTCATAACCTTGGTAACAGTAGTGGTAGATGTAGAGGAGAGTGTCGAAACCGAGCTGGTAGACTCCACATTAGAATCTGTTGGTACAGATGTACTGATCCTGTTATTGGAAGCAAGACTGTCACGTGAGGTCAACACCATACGAGACTCTGTGGATACTGTGGTTGTAGTTGTGGTGACTTGAGTAATGACAGTCGTAGTCTCGCTAACGCTGCTGCTGTTTTCAGTGAGGTCACTGCTTAAGCTGGACTCTTCAGCTGAAGGGATGGGTGAAGGAACAGGAGGCTTTGCCTCCTCAACTTGCATCGGCTCCACCTTTGAGCTATGACTAGGCACCTCGGATCTTGCATTTGGCTCGGAAGCTACAGAAGACGGTTCGGGTACAGAGGAACTAACCGAGGAGTCTACAGGTCCTTCGATGTTGTTTTCCAACTTGGCCACTTTCTGAGGTGGTGGATAATCTGGGTCAAGCTTGGTAACTCCTTTCTCCTCATCCGAACTCACCTGGGGAAGCGTGCTATTAGTCCATTCTTTAAGACACTCTTGAGTGACGTCACCATTCATTAGTGACTTCACTGGTTCCTTTGGTGATACTGCTTTAATCTCCTCCCCAACTGTATTGGTTAGCTCCTTTGTGTTAATATTATCAGTCAAATTCTTACATTCCGTGTCAACAAGACCATCCTTCCCATTTACATGCACAGGCACTGTTCTCTTTACATCTAGGTCATTCTCATTGTTTTCAATGACATCCTTTCTCTCAGAGACTTCAGGCGGACATGTAGTTTCTGTAACTGTTTTATCAGGTTTAGCGTTCAAGCTTTGATCCAGACTTTGAGAGTTTCCATTAAGCTCAGACATTGCCACCCTACTGGCGGTCTTAGGTTCGGACTCTAGCAACTTCTGCTGATGTTCTTTAGGGGCTAAGTCACACACTGAGTCATTTAATCTGACGTCCAGGATGTTCTTCTGTCCTGAAATGCTTGTCTTCACCTGTTCATCCTCTTGATTAAAATCAAGCTTTTTGACCACATTGTCTTTTTCTTGGATTGCTAGACATGCTACCCCCTCTGTCTGTCTAGACTTTGGAGTTTCAGAGATAGTTCCTTCAATCTTGACCTTTTGGTCTTCAGCAGCAAAGGTTGTCTCCTTGTTTTCCATTATCTTTTCAGTCAAGGGTTTAGAATTGGTGGCCTGCTTGAGTTTCTCATGCCTCTGCTTCTCTTCTATGGTGAACTGTTTGACCCGTCTCTCCAAAAGTCCATCAAGTTTTGATGTCTTCCTTTTCTTGTATGCCGTGCGTAGCAAGAAGCCTTCACTGACATTCACAACATCATGCCAGAAGGATTGCTGGGGTTGATTTAGAGCACTATCCTTCATTACCTCACTATCCGAAGGCTCTCCTTTCAAAGGAGAGTCATCGGATGAGGCATTTATAATGTTAGCTGCAATTATGAAAAACAGAGACACATTAGCAACTACTTTCCACAAGGGAACTATTTTTACAATACATGCTATTTCATTTCTGATATACTTCTGTTCTTGGTACAGGAAAAAGCACAGAGAATATTAAACTTTGTAAATACCTGCTTCATCATTTACAGAGTTAGGTGAGCTGGTGTCCATTTCTTCCACAGATTCATTTTTCTCAGCACACTTTTTTTCAGCCGTTTCATTCTCTTTTTCTTCATTTTGTTCTTCATCTTTTAACATGGGATCTTTCTCCACAGGTAGCTTTTCTTCAGAAGAATCCAGTGACGTGTCCTGGACGTTATCCTTTTCAGGCACATTTTGAAATGAAATTTCATCGGTTTTAACCAAAGTTTTTGGTATTTCTGGGAGAACTGCTTGATTGCCCATTCCCGTTTTAGCTGCTAAAAAATAATTTGTATGAGAGAAATTCTGCCAATGGAAGACTTTTCTGTCTCCCAGATTACATTTTGTAGTATTATATATGAGCAAACAACATACCCTCAAGTGCTTTCCGGTAATTGACATTGGTGTTTCCAGGTAGCTTTGGGACAAAGCGATGGACGTGCGTCTTACTCACCCAGCTCCAGCCTCCATACCCAGTTACTCTGTACTCCTCCCCCTTCTGCTTCCACACCTACAGAAGATGTTTAGACAGTTACTGAATGCCTACAGCTTAAAGGCTGAAGTTGATGTGATTTTCTAAAATGTTCAAATGAAACACGCTGCCAAGTGTTCAGACGTACCTGGTGTTTGATGGGGAAAGTGTACTTCACCCATGTGGCCTGCTGCATAGTCTCTTCATCTTCTAGTTTTTTCTCTCTCTTTTTCACCTTCTCCTTCTCTTCCCGCTCCACAGAGGTCATGCGATGAAGCCTTCGGAAAGATGAAGAACAAAAAAAGAAAGCTCACCACAACTGGAACATAAAGGTGACTCACTGTACATTTTCATAAAGCCCCCAGCATGAAATTTGTTCAAGTACACAAATGCTTTCATGTTTAGAAGCAACAATGTGCTGAAAAATATTACTGGATTAATGTATTATTATCCATACATGCAAATAAGCATTTCATTCCCCTTAAAATAAACTGCACATGACAATTACATAGGTTTAACAAAGCCAATATACTGCTATTGTAAAAATGTGGCTGTCCTTTTGTTTTGTTTTTACAAAATCCCTAAGCTCTTTCTGACTGTAAATCCTTCTAAAGCTTTCAAGCTACATCCACCAAACACAGCCCAGACATGACTTGGGTTGTTATGACTTTCTTACTGAACTGACATTTTTCCTTAGCAGAATATCAAACAAGGCCAAGATCCCACAGACTTCTAGTGAAATCTATAACGACTCTTAAAACTTGCAATCCACTAGACTCGGCACAATGCTTTGATTTATTCAGCTTTAGCTGCAGATCTCAAAAATTCCAGACATAAAGCTCAGATGATTTCAAACTCAGTTCAAATTTAAATCACATACACACTTTAATCTACTCATCTATGTTTCTATCTGGTTTGTATGACCTTCAAATAACTTGTGATTTTTTAATATTTATACCAACCATTTTATATAGACTTTAATGGCTGCTTTTATAGACAGACTTGTAAAACAGCTGTAGCATCAGATGCCATCAATTTTCTGAACTGCTGATTGCTAGCTATATTTTTTATATTTTCTATCCAATCAAGCTCTAACAGGCAACAGATCATGTGAGCTTCACTATCTGTACTCATACTGGTAGTCACCATATTGCATTTCTTTGCATTTGCATACATATAAACACTCATCTTCGTTGCATCGCTTTTTTTCCGAAGCATCAAAAGATTACGGACGGCTGTTTTAATATTTATTTAAACTGACCTTGTGTGACCCAGAGAATCCTTCCACATAGGGAGCATGACCACTGGTTTGATTGCACACTCCAGAATGGCCAAAGCTAAAGCAAACTCTCTCGCCTTGCTGCACATCTGGACAGCCTTTATCCAGTTTGACCTACAGCAATGGAAAAGGTTACAGGATGACATGGTTAAATACTGCTTCCAGAAACCATTATACATTTAAAATAAAAGTCCTACTGGCACTTGTAAGGCTTTTACCTATGTGACGCCCAGTTGGGATGCAAGAACGGAGCAGGGATATTGTTCTCCAGCTGGATGATGGTTAATCTCAGTGTGGACACAGTCAGGGCTTTGGAGCCGTACAGCGATCCGTTCCACTTGAACTCACCAGCAGGGGTCATGCAGAACTTGTGGGAGAGGTGTCTGCGTTTGTCGTGGTCCTCACGGTGTTGGTGCTTGTTCAGTGCAAGCGTGTTAGTGCTGTACTGATTGTGGTAGACACGAAATTTACCCTCTTGGCCCAGTTTGAAAAAGCCACTGCTCTTGTTTGAATCTCTCTTAAAAGAGCCAAAGGATGACAGTGGAGGAGTCTGAAATAAAATTCACAGGATTTACAGAAATACACGCATTATTCTACAGTGTAATATATTTCAAAGCAACTTTGTAACTTTTTTTTGCTGAAGACCTCTGGTATCTTTTTGCTTAATATGAGCAACAGGAACATTGATTCGTGCCTTAGCAAACACCGCTAATGACCAAAAAGATAAAGTCCCACCTCTTTAAGTGCTCTGCTACCATCTTGAGAGCTGCCATCTTTGTCCTGCATGACCTTGCGTTGGCTTAGCTTGCTATCAGGGTTTCGGAGTCGTGTAATCATGCGCGACGATCCTGTTTTTCCGCTATCTCCATTAGCTTTACCCTCACCTAAAGATTAAAAATGTAACATAAATAAGTGTAAAAATCGAAATATGAATAAACGTAAAGAATTATGTTATAGGTGTGTATGTGGGTGCATAGACACCTGTATCGTCTTGGCTGTTGAGAGAAGACTGTGAGGACCGGTCCACCAGGTCAGGCTCTTCTGGACCTCGCAGGCATTCAGAAATGGAGAAATGACTACTGCAGCTGTTCTCATCCGCTGTTTGTGCAGGTTCAGTGTCTAGTACAGAATCTCCTTCTCCGTGACCAGCAGACTCTGAGCTCTTAACTTAAGGACAAACAGTGAGAGAAGATATATTACATACATTAGTAATGTGTGACACTTTGGCCATGTTGAGTGTAGAAGACTCCCACAATACGCATACTATTTTTGCATACTTTGAAACCAAAAAAATTATATGCAGTACACCAGCATTACACTCCAACCTCAGCCAAAATAATATTGTAGAAAAGTATTAACGCTGCAGTATCTATCAGTATACCACTATAAACTTTGGTAAATATAATTCAAAACAATCCAGACAGGTTCTACACTCTCCGTAAACATGATATACCAAAGACAATGGCAAAGATCCAGTGCTGCTCTATAGACGGCACTATTAAACAAAGGTTTCTGGGAAGAGGTTTCTGGTCTCTTGTGCCAAGAGGGTCTTTGTTTTAGTACAAGAAAACAGAAGATCTCTTCTTAGCTTGAAAATTAACTGCAGCTAACTAATTAGATCTGTCTTAATGTAACAGCGTGGTACTTGAACATTGAGAAAAGCGGTCGCTGTACCTGCCAACTCTGTCACCCCTTCAGTCCCTTCCCCTCTCTCCTCACCACTGGAAGACGATGTCACGGCATTTCCCGTGGGATTCTGGAAGTCAGATTTAGTCGGTATGGCCGAGCTGGATGCAGCGAGCTCAGGAACATTAGTGCTGCCCACCTCACCAGTTGGGACAGCTGAGACTGAGGCTGAAATATGAATGGACAAATGTCTGCGTTCAGTGTTTTAACACTAACAGATGAGAGATGCAATGATTTGGTTGTAGTTTCAAATGCAAATGATGAGGGCTGTAGCTTCGTTTGAGAGGAGCCAAGATTACCACACACTACAAATATTCAAATAATGTTGAAGAAAAACTTTCTGTAGCAAAGCAAGCACACATACAAGACGTCTGTGAAAGAGCGCACGGTCTGGAAAGCATTGCACTGATTTTTAAGTATCACATTTGTATATAAACAGCTGAAATGCTCTTAAAAAGAGTGGATTCAGATACATTTTGAATTCACTGGCTTGTCCAGTCAATTTTGATTAGTAGGTAATAGATATACTACCACTCAAAGGTTTGAGGTCGGTAAGACTTTTAATGTTTTTGAAAGAAGTCTATTATGTGTTTACTAAGGATGCATATTATCAAAAATGCACTAAAAATAGTAATATTGTGAAATATTATTACAATTTAAAGGGGTCATATGATGCGCTTAAAATTTTTCCTTTCTCTTTTGAATGTTAAAAGCTCTTTGTGCATAAAGAAGATCTGTAAAGTTGTAAAGACTAAAGTCTGAAATCCAAAGAGATATTCTTTATAAAAGTTAAGAGTCAACCACGCCTATCTAAAACGGCTCGTTCTAACACGCCCCCACATACAGTGGGGAAAAAAAGTATTTAGTCAGCCACCAATTGTGCAAGTTCTCCCACTTAAAAAGATGAGAGAGGCCTGTAATTTTCATCATAGGTATACCTCAACTATGAGAGACAAAATGAGAAAAAAAATCCAGAAAATCACATTGTAGGATTTTTTAAGAATTTATTTGCAAATTATGGTGGAAAATAACTATTTGGTCAATAACAAAATTTCATCTCAATACTTTGTTATATACCCTTTGTTGGCAATGACAGAGGTCAAACGTTTTCTGTAAGTCTTCACAAGGTTTTCACACACTGTTACTGGTATTTTGGCCCATTCCTCCATCCAAAGGCGGGGCATAGAGGAGCAACAATAATGTACATTATGTGGAAAATAATGTGTTTTTTTTTACCTTAAACCGCATAAAAACATTGCATTACACCAAATACACAATGTTCTTTTTAGCATCGTCAAATGACCCCTTACATTTACAAAATAACATTTTCTAATCAAATATATTATAAAATGTGATTTATTGCTGTGATGCAAAGCTGAATTTTCAGCATCATTACTCCAGTCTTCAGTGTCACATGATCCTTCAGAAATCATTCTAATATGAGCATTTGGTGCTCAAGAAATATTTCTTATTATTAGCAAACAGTTGAAAAAAGATGTACTAATATTTAATATTAAATATTTAATATTTTCTTTTCTTTTTTTATTCTTTTTTGTGGAAAAACGTAAAAATTTTTCAGGATTCTTGAATAGAAATACTGATTAGAAAATTCAAAAACAGAATCTTCAGTAATATTGTAAATGCTGTTTTCACTTTTGATCAAGCACCCTTGCTGACTAAAAGTAGTAATTTCTTTATTTAAAAAAAATCTTATGAATGGGTGAAGTATTTTCAAAATTAGCCTCAGACCGATTCGCTTATGAATCACTAACTTGAACAATTCATTAAAATATCTGACTCAAAAGAACAATTCACTCACAAAAATGACATCACTATGGCTCGCCAGCAAATTAAAAAAAGCTCTACACAAAGGTCATATGGTAATAGGGCTGGGCGATATAGCTAAAAAAATGTATCAACTATATAATGTTTCACATCGTTCGGTATCGATAATTATTGACATTTTTTATAACTTTTTTAAAACAAAGAGCAATAAAAAAAAATTTAACCACTGTATTTTTAAATTAACCCAATTTATTGAGACAAACACCACATTTTTTTGTTTTAACAATCAAACACAAAATAAAAATTTAACAAATATCTAATTTCTAATGTTTTATGCGCAGAATAAATAGGTTAAACTTTTGGCTTGTCTCCCGAGGCCACAGGAGGGCGCAATGAGCAAATTAATGCAGCACATTTAAATTGTCAACACAAGGAAGTAACTCTATAAAAAAACGTGCATTACGTCTAAATTAACTCATAAAAATAAAATATAATTTCGTAAATTGCATAAACAATTGTGAACAAAACAACATTATGTATTTATGCATTGCTTAATCCAAAGAGCCGAAGCGCCATTCACACAGATTGCCTTTAAAAACATATGAGATGCAGTGAAAAGGAATAAACCTCCACAAATTCGTGACGCGTTTTCTAAAAGTTTAAACTGTTTTAACTTTGCATGGCTTTCTATACATCTCTTGTGTGAGACGCGAGTGCAGCAGTCGTATTTGTCCGACTAAAAAAATGCGCTGAATTTGCATTCGGTGTGAATGGCTTGGTTTCGGTTTTAACCCATTCAAGATCTTCTCCGCATTGAGCTTCTATATTTCTCAAATATTTTGAATGAATAACGCAGCAGCAGCGCGTCTCGTGGGCTAGACTAACAAAACATTAAAATGCAACAACGTCACATCATCATCAACGCATCTCGCACACCACTGATGACTCTCCCTGATGCACACTTAACATTGCAATTGTTTATTTTAAATTCGACTAATATTCATTCTTTATTTACAATCTCCTCATCACAGGCAGGTACAGCACTCATTTCAGCATGTGTTTGTGTGTGCGTCACTCATAGCACGTGCCTATATCCTGCGCTATATCGAAAAAAAATTATATCGTTATCGAAGAAGGTGTACCGTCGATAAATATTGATACCATTTTATCGCCCAGGCCTATATGGTAATATTTAATAATAAAAATATTTCAGAGTAAAATAAAATTAGAAAAATGTAAATGAATTATAGAAATTTCCATGACTTTTTTTTTTCCTGATATATGTATTTTTTCTATGATCCTGTAAATTATAAACCTCATTAAAACGTGAATGTCATTCCAACATTTTACACTATATTGAAGATGATGTGCACAAAAACGTCCACAATTTGAATTAAACAGACCCGAATAACATGAAATATCATGAAACACAGGTACTAGATACAGGAATCTCTCTCACCATCTGCAGAAGTTTGCTCATTCATTGCATTCCCGTTACTGGAGTCCTGTTGTGGACATGATCCGTTCGAGTTCATCTGATCGGCCGCATCTGGTTCACCAGCCACAGATTTCGATTCCAGTCTGGCCCTCTCGGCCTCCTCTGCCGCTCGTCGCTTCACCTCCTCAAGCTCCGCTTCCTGCTTGGTCTTCAGACGGTCCAGGATCACATCTGGAGGAAATGGACAGAAGAATACGCTCAAGATACCGAAACACCACAACAGCTGTCCAACGTGTTTCTCTAAATAAATCATTTCCATTTCTCATTTCCTATCCACACATGTTAAGTTGGTTAAAGGGGAACTCATACAGGTTTGGAATCACTTGAGAAGGAGTAAATGATGGCAGAATGTTCATTTTTGGGTGAACTATTGCTTTACTCACTGACATGCAGTGGCTTACAAGTTATTATGTTTTAAAATAACTACTTGCTTGCCTCGAGTTAGCATTTCAAAATACCACGTGAATCAAAGTTTGCATGCAGGAAGCAAAACGCATGCATGAAACATCTGCAGCTTGATAAATACTTTCCCACAAAAACTTTTCAAGATGAATCTCACTCTAGTGCAGGTGGAGCTGCTTTTGCACTGCTAAAAATAGCTGAACGGAAAGACACCTTACAGTGATTTGAGTTACAACCAAATTTATTATTCTATACTCCATCACATTAACTAATATCGAGTCAGATATATTTACTGTATACTATGGATGGATTGTTGCAAAATGGTTTGCATCTTAATGTAGTAAAAAAAAAGAAAAAAAAAAAAGGTAATACAATAATTATTTTCTTATTAAAAATTGAAACTTAATTACACCACGTTTTCACAATAAATCTGTGAAATGGAAGTCCTTATTTGCAATAGGACTACACAAATAATTTTCATTTGCCGGATGTATAAAAATCCAGAAACAGACACACTGGAACATAATTCAGTTTTGCTTATTTCACTTAGTACCGATATTTCTTATTGTATGCCAGAAAAAAAAAAATACTGATATACAATTTAAAAATACAAAAAATAACTTAAATATGTTAACAATTATTAAATGTGTAATGGTCTTATCTAGTAATGCAATACAATAATATTTTTAATTCTAAAATGAAATAATTATTGGGAGTAATAAAAAAATAAATAAAATACAATTTAATAAAACTACAGTTCACATGGTGTGACAAAAGTTTTACTAAATTGATTCGTAAATAAAATAAATCAACTGAAACAAATTATATGTATTGAAAATGTTTAATTTAATAACATGTAAAAGTCTTTAAATTATGTTCTCTGAGAACTTTTGGAGTGGATTTATTAAAGGGGTCATATGATGCTGCTAAAAATAACATTATTTGGTGTAATGAAATGTGTTTATGAGGTTTAAAAAAAAAACAAAAAACATTATTTTCCACATACTATACACTATTGTTGCTCCTCTATGCCTCGCCTTTCTGAAACGCGCCGATTTTTACAAAGCTCATCGGTCTGAAAAGCGAGGTGTGCTGTGATTGGCCAGCTATCCAGTGCGTTGTGATTGGCCGAATACCTCAAGCGTGTGACGGAAATGTTACACCCCTACCATACTGTTGACGCCGTGTCCGGCCAGAGCGACGAGACAAAAACATTGAAACCCATAATAAACGAGGCATTTGTTGCATCCAGTGGGGACATAATTACGGATTATAATGACTTATACTGTCTTTTTAAGCATTGCGTTGCATCGCGCCGCGTAAACATAAAACCATGTCTGCATTTGTGATCGGAGAAATGACAAACAACAAGTGCTACTCTACACTGCTCAAAACTTGTGTTTGAATCATCAGTGGCAAATCCTTTAAATGAAAACATACTTACAGACTGTGAGTCAGAACAGCCGGCATTGTAGTCTACTCTCCCAGGATCAGTAAACAGTCCTCCATAAAATGTGCTGCACACATCTGAATATTTGGGTTAAACTGTTCTGGAACAGTGTTGTAAATACAACTTAACCACTGATTTGTAGTTGTGTCCTCTTTTGGAAGACCAAACAAAGTAATTTCGCTTTCACAACAAAAAACACGGCGGCCTAGCGTGAGCCGGGCTAGAGTGAGCTGAGGCGGCGGGGTTGAGAACGGCGCGGCCGGTGGATTTGACGAAGGAGCAGCAATCACATGTGATGACCCCGGGCTGGACTCCGCTTCGTCCACGGTGAAAGCCGATCCGGCGATCCACAGCACTAAGTTGATGTATTCCCTCAGCGACCAGCACAGATCAGCTCTAGGCATGACGAAGCGGATATCGTCCTCTTTTGGAAGACCAAACAAAGTAGTTTCGCTTTCACAACGAAGCACACAGTGTCTTCACGACATGGCTGCAGCGTCAACAATACTACAGCGAGAACAAAAGTTACGCCTTCTTTCTTTGTGTGAACATTTGGGCGGCGTTATGCAAATCTTCCCACATAGTGAGGTAGATATGCGGGGGCGTGTTAGATCGAGGCATTTTAGGTAGGCGTGGTTAACTCTTAACTTTTATAAAGAATATCTCTTTGGATTTGAGACTTTAGTCTTTGCAACTTTACAGATCTTCTTTATGCACCAAGAGCTTGTAACACTTCAAAGAGAAAAAGAAAATTTGAAATCGCATCATATGACCCCTTTAAAGTTGGGCTTTAGAGTTAATATCCTAAGCTGTCATTACATATAACATCTTAGGATTTGACTAAATACTAAATAAATAAAAATGCCCACATACAGTGGGGCAAAAAAGTATTTAGTCAGCCACCAATTGTGCAAGTTCTCCCACTTAAAAAGATGAGAGAGGCCTGTAATTTTCATCATAGGAAAATAACGGCTGTGGTCTTAACTTAAAGAAATTAAATACATCCCTCTTCCACAGAGCAGACAAGAGACCAGCAGAGTCAGCAGTGTCGTGTACTATTTAAAAAGGGAGAAAAATGATCTGTTTCCAAAAAAAAAAGATATATATATGGTTGATTCGGACAACCTGCGTGTCCATAAATAAGTTCTTCAGTTAGTCAGAGATTAGGAATGCACATCTGCTTCAAAACTTCAAAACTCCGAAATGAGACAATGAGGAACATAACGTTCATTGGTCGTCACTTATCATATTAAAATAAAAAGGAAGATTATTACATCTGCCTTCACACAACAGTTTAAAATGGAATCCAATGAAACCTGCATATAATAAACAAGTACAGGATATCAGCATGTATTTTTTTATTTAAAAATACATAAATAAATCAATAGAAATAATAAACTTGATTTCATACATGCAAACAGTATTAGAAAAAATTGTGACAAATTAAAAAAAAAACTTTAATGCATTTTATTGTGAGTAAATGCTAAAAAATTTAATCTAAAATTAATATTTGCAAAAAATTGCAATATGCAGTACTTAGACTGTCAAGTTGAATGTGCATTCAACTTTTTTTATTACCATCTTGGAATGTGCATTTCCAAGATGGCAATAAAAAAAATGAGCTATATGATTTGTGTATTTTCTTACCGTTGGCAACGGTGAGGTATGCCTTGTTATTCCCCCGGGCCTTGTTAGTGAGCTCCTCAGTAATGTCCATGTGAGAGTGAATCTCCTCTCTCATCTCCTCCAGCACAGAGTAGAGGTCATTCTCCCAGTAGTCTTTATCCAGAATCTCCAACAACTCAGCCAGCTGGACTTTAGTGCTGTAGTACCAGATCTGCTTATTTTCATCCTCACCATCTTCCTCTCTGAAACAGATCAAAATGCACAGATTATGTACATTCAATACAGACCCTTTATGGACTTTAAACCATATTTTTATGTTTAGAAAACCTTGCTTGAAAAGTAAGCGATGCATTCAAATTTTGACAACCACAAATAGCAAAACAAAACAAACAAAAAAAAAAACTTTCTTTTTTGGTTTTTGCCTGAAATAGTTTTGGACTACCAAATCATTGACTGAAACTGCTTTTCCAATGACTCGTTTTAAAGGGATACTCCACCCCAAAATGACAATTTTGTCATTAATCACTTACCCCCATGTCGTTCCAAACCCGTAAAAGCTTAGATTGTCTTCGGAACACAATTTAAGATATTTTGGATGAAAACCGGGAGGCTTGTGACTGTCCCATTGACTGCCAAGTAAATTACACTGTCACGGTCCAGAAAAGTATGAAAGACATCGTCAGAATAGTCCATCTGCCATCAGTGGTTCAACCGTAATGTTATGAAGCGACGAGAATACGTTTTGTAAGCAAAGAAAACAAAAATAACGACTTTATTCAACAATTCGTCTCCTCTGTGTCTCTCCGCATCACTGTAGAGCCATTTTGGAGAATATCCGCTGAACGCAAGCAGCGTACGCTATTCTGTGTCAGCCGCGACACAAGGATACATTTTCTACGTGTATTTACGCTTTGGTTTGAACGAAAACAGCGCATACGTGTAGCGTGGCTGACACAGAATAGCGTACGCTGCTTGCGTTTAGCGGATTTTCTCCAAAATGACGCTACAGTGATGCGGAGAGACACAGAGGAGACGAATTGTTGAATAAAGTCGTTATTTTTGTTTTCTTCAAATACAAAACGTATTCTCATCGCTTCATAACCTTACGGTTGAACCACTGATGGCAGATGGACTATTCTGACGATGTCTTTCATACTTTTCTGGACCTTGACAGTGTAATTTACTTGGCAGTCAATGTGACAGTCACAAGCCTCGCAGTTTTCATCCAAAATATCTTAAATTGTGTTCCGAAGACGAACTAAGCTTTTACGGGTTTGGAACGACATGGGGGTAAAGTGATTAATTAAAAAATTTTCATTTTGGGGTGGAGTATCCATTTAAACAATGTCAGTAGCTGGGTTTCCATCCAAACGTGAAGCGAATCTTTTCAAAGTACACCAAAAAGTAAATACGAATTAGGTGCGTTTCCATCATGTTGTTCGAGTGGATGACGGTGGAATTGGTAGCCTAGTAACCAACATAGAAAATGGAGACAGGACTGTAACTAGTTAAGATTGGGCGTGAGGGTTAAATGTTCGAAATGTCAGAATTTATTCTGCAAATGCATTTCCATCTCCCATTATTTGCATCAAATCTTTTTCACACAAGTCAAAAAACGCCTCAAGCGAGCGTAAAAACAAAGGGATTTTTTTTTCTTTTAAAAATGTGGCGTTTCCATCACTAGTTTCTGATGCGATACTTCAAAATGGTCGTAAAAACAGGGTGATGGAAACAGCTAGCGTCTAATTCATGCACGCAATGTGGATAAGCTACAACAGGAAAACATGTCAGCAGCGTGAACGCGGTTCACCATGACCAAACATTATGCTTGAGTAGCAATATGTCAAATTTGCTTGTAAAATTTCAAACGGAAGCTTGTTGCTGAAAAACTTTTCTACAACTGGATTATCATCTGTGAACACGATACCCTGAACAGCATTGTGAGTTCAATTACCTAAAGTTATTTACAGAAACTGAATAAAACTCTAATTTGGGTTTCGGTGTTTCGCTAAAATATATAATTTTGGTGCGTCACTATTAGAGCCCGACCGATATATCGTTTTGCTGATATTATCGGCCGATATGAGTCTGTCGCAGATATATCGGTATTGGTGAATATGCCGCCGATATGAATTTTTTTTTTACAGAACATATAATGCAGATAAAATGCTTGAAATGGTGTAATTACTTAGTTTGTCCAGCAGAGTGTCCTCTATTGTTTGCTACTGGCGACATGGATGAAACGCTTTAAAGCTTAAGTCAATGGAAAACCATTGAAACTTTGAACGGCCATATCTCCGTAACGGCGTGGCGAATCCGCACCAAATTCGGGGGATCTCTTCAGCTCAAGGAACCCTCTCGAACGCGAATCGAGTGTACGTCTCGAGGCCCTCTTTTGAATGAGACCACCCTCGATCTAGCGATCCCGGGGGGCTACCGACTCGAGCTGAGGGGACCCCCCGAATTTGGTGGAGATCCGCCGGCGCGTTCGCGAGATAGTGACACCAGTCAACACTTTCCCTTCAGTAAGGAGGTCTCTCGTTCAGGCAGCATTCACGCGTTGTCTTATTCGACTGTAAGAGCCCTGCGAAGTGGACTTCACATGAAATTCCGCCATGATTCCAGTTCCAAGGGAACGTACACGTTACATTCAAAGGGCATTAAAGTGCGCGAGACATGAATTTATATTGTATTTATTTACAGAGGTAGGGGAGAGCAACACTTTTTGACTTTCTCAGTTTGTGTAAATCCACATGGGGTTCAGAATATATATATTTTTTTATCCACGGTAATTTTACACTTCTCTAGTACAAATTTGTCGCTTTGTTTCATAATTACAGTGTATAAGTTTTTATTTACCCTCAAAAAATGGAAGTGAAATGTGACAACATGCCCCGTAGGTGGAACACATTGTAACATCTGAGGGGCACGTTGTAACATGACCATGTAACAGCTTAAAATCTTATCTGATCGAAGGAAAAATATATACAACACAAACTAAAATATTTTGTTAATATATATAGATACATGTTCATTAGTTTTTTTGTTCAAATAAAATAATGGCATTTTTTAAGAATTAAAATTAATCTGATTTTGGAGTTTGACAATGAACACATTGCAACCATGCTTGGGACGGCCCACATAAACCAGCAAAAATGCTTTATAATAATTTCTAAACATTAAACATCGACTGTCAGTCTTTATTCACCTGTTTCTCATTCTTTCTCATTAAAATGAATTAAAGTAAATAGTGTAAATGACATCGCTAATGTCACAGAAGAGCACATTGTAACGCAGTGTTACAACGAGCCCCATCTGCGCAACTGGAATTTAAAACTGGTCAGTGTCTTCTGCTAGTAAAAAGCATTAAAAAAAACTATCTGAACTGATAAATAACAGATTGTCTCATTTTAATTGAATAATAAAAACCGAGATAAACAATTTACTTAAGCCAGAATTTAAATGTTACTATGGTAAAATAAATATTCAAACCACGTGTGTTACAACTAACACCCCGTTACTTTGTGCATCGCACTCATCACAAGCTTATTGTTAAATTGTTAAATGCCCTTACATATCTCTGTCACCATTATAAGTGTTTGATCACCACATCTGAGTGATCATTGCAAAAAATGTGTTTATGTATATATATTCTGTTTATGTATATACTGTATTCTATATATAGTACCAGTCAAATGTTTGGACACACGAATGGGAAAGTGTCCAAACTTTTGACTGGTACTGTACTATAATATACACAAAGAATATCGGCCGATATATCGGTACCGGCCTTTTTTTTTACTCCCTAATATCGGTATCGACCCCAAAAAACCCATATCGGTCGGGCTCTAGTCACTATAAAATGCTGTTAGTAACTTAAATGAAGTTGAAAAATAATTTAATCAAATATTTTTAGTATTTATAAATATAATTATTTATAAATATCTGTAATAATGCAAATAATAAAAATAGTTTTCAATAATTGCAATAAAAATAATTATACATTTTATTAAAAATAATTTTCACAACGATATCAATGTGTAAACGACAGGACCATTCCTTTAGAAAATATCGTGTTATGTGCTCATATATTACATGTCTATATTGATACTGCTTAAAAGTGTCCATTTAGGAATATTATATCCAACTTTTTTCTTATGAATACAGTACACTCACGTATCCGTAATATACACTGTATAGCAAATCTATATATTTAATATAGCATATCTCAACTGTTTGATTGCTTGTACGATCACAAAATGTAAGCAATATTATCACCTAGCTATTTATATATAAAAATATGTTTTTCCACATTCATCCAGTATAGTCGTATAGTGCGATATACACTATACAGCTAATCTCAACTGCTTGATTATTTATATATTACTGCAAAATGCAAACTATATTATCGTTCTACTCTAATCTGCCAGATGAGACTATAAAGCATGAAGATATAAAGATATTACAAACATTATCATCATGATCTCCTGTAAAGATGCTATGCAAAGGTTAAAGGTTATTGGCTTTAGAAATGGCAAATGTGACACCTTTTTTTCTTTCATTTATAGCATATCTCTAGTAGTTTACATTAATATAATGCAAATACTCACACAATAACCCTCCTGTTGAGAAGCCAGTATTTTCTTTGATGTCGGTCGTAACCAATGGGCTCCTGCCGGATGTATGGCCGGCTCTTCTGGAACTCGGTCAGACAGTCTGTCACGCCGGGCACATTGTGTGCCACACAGATCTCACACTGCCACTCGTCCTCGGGTACCTCCTCCAGAGGAGGCTTCACGCACTCCAGGTGATACACGGCCGAGCAGGTCTCACAGCACAGCAGGTCGCCGAGCCGGTGGCAAACCCGGCAGTGGTCGTCGTACTGGATGACGCCCTCGGACATGAGCTCCTCGCGGGCCAGGTTGGTGGTGAGAAACTGGTCCACCAGGAACTGCAAGACCTTGACTTTGCTCTCCAGCGGGCTGAACGGATAGTCTTCACCCTCCAGGTCAGGGAGCACGTGGTGATACTCGGGGTCGCTTTCGCAATACGCACGCACCACTTCTGGCCAAGTCATGCCGTCGATGAAGTAGAGTGTGGAGTTGACGCTGTCCTTGAGGTCCGCTGGTCCAAAAGTGGTGTTAGAGGTGTCCTCCTCCCTTAAGATGGCCTTGAGCAGGCAGATGTGCGTCTCCGCCATCAGTGTGCACTGCTCCTGTCCAACCAGAGCAGCGCAGAAGTCCTCGAAACGGAACAGGGAGAGACGCAGGACAGTGCAGAAACTGCGAAGGACCTCGTAAACAGCCGAAGCGTTGAGTAGCTGCTCGTTGGGAATGAGAATGTCCTCGGAGGAACTGGGCAGCTCCAGAGGAGGAATCTCCTTCTGCTCCAGAATAGGAGAAGGTGGTCGCCTGGGTCTTGGTCTTTTACGACCTACTAAAACAGAAAGAATCAGAATTCGATTGCCCAGAAGAAAGTCATCATTAAATTTTCAAGGAAAATTAAGTCTCAATGCAATTTTATAATGCAAGGCATTTTGCAATTATACTAATGACTCCAATGTTGTTATGGTGTGTCCGTTTATAAGATTTGATTACTGATTTAACATTGAATAAAATAATACATGCATAAAACGTCCAGTTTCAGAAAAAAACCTTGTTGATTCAGACAACCCATGCATCCACAAATAAGTCCTTCAGTTAGTCAGACATGATTGATCAGGCATCTGCTTAAAAACTTAGCCATTAAGAAATAAGACAACGAGAAACATAACGTTCAGTGGTCGTGTATGCCGTATTTAAACAACAGCTAATATTTGTGATTCCCAAAGGAAAAAGAAGATTGTTACATTACATTCGTCTGCATAGAACAGTTTAAAATAGAATCAAATGAATCTTGTATCTAATGAACAAGTACAGGATATCAGCATGTAATTTTTTTTAAAGGGGTCATATGATGCTTTTTTAAAGATCATTATTTTGTGTATTTGGTGTAACAGAATATGTTGACATGCTTTAATGTTCAAAAAACACATTATTTTTCAAATGCTGTACATTATTGTAGGTCCTCTATGCCCCGCCTCTCTCAAACGCTTCGTTTTCTACAAAGCCCCTCCTTCCGACAAGCGCAGTCTGCTCTGATTGGCCAGCTGACCCAGTGCATTGTGATTGGTCGAACACCGCAAGCACTCGCCGGTAGCACACTCTCTCTCTCGCACACACACACACACGATGCGCAAAACTCGGCATTTGAACAGTCAATAGCAAATACTTAAACTAATAACAAAACAGTAGCTCCAGAAGCGCCAGATTGTCATAGCAAAGTCAGAATGACCTCCTCTCCTAGGTTCATGAAACGGTCGTCCATAAAATGCATTGCTGTTCTGTTGTAAGTAATCTTAAAGATTCCTAAATGCATCTACTTTCGGAAGACCAAATAAAGTGCTTTTTGCTTTCGCCTAGAAACACACAGTGTCTCCCTGACATGGCTGCTTCAACACTAACTGCGGTTACTGAAACTACGCCTTCTTTCTTTGCGTGAACATTTGGGCGGCATTATGCTAATATTTCCACATAGTGAGGTAGATATGTGGGGGTGTGTTAGAACGAGCCGTTTTAGGGGGGCGTGGCAGAGTCTTAACTTTGATAAAGAATATCTCTTTGGTTTTGAGACTTTAGTCTTTGCAACTTCAGGGATCTCATCTATGCACAATCAGCTTGTAACACTCCAAAGAGAAAGGAAAACTTGAATTCGCATCATATGACCCCTTTAAATAAAACAATGAAAGCAACAACTTTTAACGACTTGAATCTGCAAATGGTAAGAAAATGTAAATGTATATTTTAATCACTGAAAAAAAAATATTGTATGCTCACCACTCACGGTTTAAAAGTTTGAGGTCAGCTTTTTTGTTTAGTTTTTTTGGAAATTATTGATTTACTTTTATTGAGCAAGCTCGCATTCAATTGATCACAAGCGACACTAAAAAAAATTAAGAATGCTGCAAAATATTTATATTCCAAATAAATGCCGAAACTTTTGAAAGTTATCAAAGAATCCTGTAAAAAGTGTCAGCTTCCTCAACAAAAACATTCCGAATTGGTGCTCAAGAAAAAAAATTGCTTGTCATTATCAATGTTGAAAACAGCTGTACTGCTTAATGTTTTGTTTTTAATTTTAGCAGATGAAAAGTAGTTATCGTTACTAATGCTGGCATATTTACATGGTGTAAATATACATGGTGTTTATACAACAATGTTCATGAATATGCACGGTCCCTATTAAATAAACCAACAAATAAATACATTTAAACTGTTTTCAATACTGATAATAATACATGTTTTTTGAGCAGCAAATCAGCATGATTTCTGAAGGATCCTGTGACACTGAGGACTGGAGTAATGATGCTGAAAATTCAGCTTCGCATCACAGGAATAAATCTTCTGAAGGATCCTGTGACACTGAGGACTGGAGTAATGATGCTGAAAATTCAGCTTTACATCACAGGAATTTCTGAAGGATCCTGTGACACTGAGGACTGGAGTAATGATGCTGAAAATTCAGCTTCGCCATCAAAGGAATAAATTACATTTTAAAATATATTAAATTGGAAATCAGTATAATAGTCACTCAAAAAAACATTTTAGTCCTAACTATCTCCCATAGGTCGGGTAATTAATCATGACAGCACTAAAAGCTACATCCTAAGTGGCACTATGAAATGAAACGTCCCCCGCGTCCCCCGCGTCAGGCGCGTCAGGCGCGACGGCGCTGGATTTCAAAACAATCGGCCGCATGCTGCTGTCATTAGCCGAAGTCCAGCTTTGGCTGCGTGCTCCTCAACACCAGTCAGACTGCCACACGCTCATGCAAATGAGGGTGGACAGTAAGTAAAACACTTGAATAGAAGATTTGCAGGTACTTTAATGAAAGTCTATGGAATATGCTGATCACTTTGTTAACACATTATCTTATCAGCTCGAAATCAATTAGCAAGATGACGGGCTAACTAACTTTTGCTGTGCTCATGTGCGAGACTAAAAAGCGTTCCCTTTACAGTCTAACCTTAATAAATGTGTAATCACACAAAACAAAGGAGGAATGATTTAGTGATATTTAGAACACAATCCAGAATGTGTCTGGAATTAATACGCTAACAGGCTAACGTTAGCACATACATAATTGAAAGGTAAAGCGAACTTTTTGTTGATATTAAAAACGGCTTTACTTTTATACAATGGGAAGATGCGAATTTTAAGTTCAGCGTTTAATTATAAAGCTCTTTTTATGCTGGTAAGGTCCCGCGAACGCAATTTCGCCACAATAAACGACCGCCGCGCTCCAGCTAACTGCTAACGTTAAACCCGCCGCGGCCTTTGCCAGCACAGAAAAGCACCAGGATCCATTTTGAGTGTTTTGCTCCACAAAAGAGCGATCGTTCGGCCTGGACTCCGCGCTCGCCGTGCCTCGCGGATCAGTCATTCGCGAGGTCGCTGACGCGCCCGTACCTGCGTTGCTGCCGTGGCTGCTCTCCGTGCAGTAACTGGCATCGTCTTCTACCAAATCGTCCAGTTCCTCCAGGTAGTCGGTCTCGTCGTTGGCCTCCTCCTCCTCTTCTTCTTCTTCCTCCTCTTCGTCCGTCAGACGCTCCTCTATGTATTCTTCCTCGTCCGATCTCAAACTGACCGCATCTTCATCCTCATCGTCGCTCTCGTGGTCGTCGTAAACCACCCCGCTCGCGGGGCTTCCCGCCCCCCCCCCTCCCCCCGCCCGCGGCGTTCCGCCGCCCCCTGCCTCTGGCCGTTCCCCTGCCTCTTCCTCTGGCCCTCGATGCCGCGGATTGAGCTTTCCTCCGGCCTCGTGTTGAATGATGATGGGTCCCCCGTTTAGGGGTGACATAATCCTCATCGCAGGTCCCTTTCGGCTTCGCCCTCAAGCCCCGGCGGGGTCTCAGACCGCGCACCGGCCCCGTTGTGGGCTCCTGCATTAGCTGCGCTTTGGGCGGCCTGCCTCGTCTCCCCCTCATTATGGATAAAAATCTATTCTCCTCAGTTTCGCGTTTTGCCTGCACTTTACACGCACCAAACCCGGAATTTCGGGCACCACTGCAAAGTTGATCCCGCGCGGGTGAGGATGCACTAGTCCCGCGGAGCCGCGGTCTCGGTTAACGCGAGAACGCTCAAAACGAACGCCCGGCGCCCCGCTTCAGTTCGCTCGTCGCCGCCATGTTCTTTCCTCCCTCTCCGTCCGCTGACAACAGACGGCAGGCCTGTGCGGGAGTCACGTGACCCGCGCTCCGACTCGACGCTCGCTGGCTTTCGCGTTTGTCAACACGCTTCCCGAGCGCGTGTTACTATCATTAGGCTCTTGAGCGCGTGAAAATGTGCTTGTGCGTGTACATTGCTTGGTTTTAGTGTTGTTTTGGAGCAGCGGCTCTTGTCATCTGTTCTCCATTTTCCTCTCCGTGTTAACTTCATTGAGATAGAGGGTTGACCGAAACCCATAGATACAAGTATGTGTATATATGTATATATATATACATTTTTTTTTTTAAATTGGTGTTACAGAACATGTTTTTTTCATTGTATGTGCACATGAAGCAGCCTATTTTGACATAATCTTTGCTTCTTTCTCATTATGTTATGTAAAAATAATTAGGCTATATGTTCAATAAAAATCATATTTGATTTTCCTTGCTGAATTTCACATAATATCTGCCATATTTAATCTTTAGTTAAAACAAATGTGCTCTATACAGTGGGTATAGAAAAGAATCACCCCCCTTTTAAAATAATCACATTTTGTTGCTTTGCAGCCTGAAATGAAGACGGACACAGTTTTTGTTTTATCCAGCT
>NW_015505503.1:850933-864444 GCF_001515645.1 Sinocyclocheilus grahami
GAACTTTAAATTAGTTTGGCTTTTCTGTGCTTCTGTGGGTCATGTTGACCCGTTTTTAGACTCTGTAACACAGATTTATTGCGACTGAATGTCAACATTTAGCCTGAAACTTCCTGTCGTCCTCCGCATGTGTGATTTTAAATGCTTTGACTGTCGCCATGTCTCTCAAATACTCCGAAAATTGATTTTAGAGCTTTAATTTGTCACGGTGGATCTTCAGCACATTTGGTCACTTTCGGACATATCATGGCCAACAAAGCAGGACATGAATGGCAGTTCACTTTTGTGCCTTAATCACTATTCTCAGAAGAGTTCAGCTCAAGAACACCACAAATCTTCCCCAATTTGCCGTACTAACGTATATTCTGAGAAGCAATATAGTTGCCATACAAGCTAAGCTCAACGTACACATCCCCTACAGCTGTAGTGAAGCTCATTGACATCACGGTTGAATGACTGTCTTACAAATCTAATAGCAGTGCAGATAACTTCCTATAACCAACCAAAAGGATAGCCAGAAGGGCTGTGACAGCACCATATAGATGCCCTGTATTTCACCCTCAGCAGGAAGTGGGGGGGTTTGCGAAGAAAGCATGCAATTATACAGCCACAATGACCTTTCATTATGGCCAAGAGCTGCAGAAGTGCTTCGGTGAACAGGTCTTCAGAAGTTCAAGTGCTTCTGAACATGATGGGGACTGTCTGATCGGTTCACTGTGCACTGGAAAATGTCAGTGCTTGTACAACTGCAGGTAGTTTTGTATATTTTTTGTATATTTTTCACAGTGGATAGCTGTATGCGTGTATCTATCGCTGCCGTAAAGCAAGCCGCCGCCGCCGTTACGAAAAGAAACAGAAGCAACTCGCCTTATTATGAGTTAGTGTACCATCAGAACGATTTTGAAACCTATTTTGAGGTAAAAAAATGTATCTACAGTTGCTTTAAACTTGAGGCATCTAAATACGTGCATCTGCTTTAACAGTTTTAAAGCCTTAACTACTTCACGTAATAAGGATTTAGATATGAAAGAAAATAATACATTATTATTATTATTATTATTATTTCCTTTAAAGTTGTCTTATGTGCCGGTCCATTTTAAAGACTTTAAGTACAATGTCAATGCAATAGGTTGTCATTTTTGTCCCGAAGCACAATAATGGCCTTATTTAAGTGATATGTGGCCAAGTATGGTGACCCATACTAGGAATTAGTGCTCTGCATTTAATCCATCCAAAGTGCACACACACACCGTGAACACACACCCGGAGCAGTGGGCAGCCATTTATGCTGCAGTTGGGGGTTGGGTTTGCTCAAGGGCACCTCAGTCGTGGTATTGAAGCTGGGAGAGAGCGCTGTACATTCCCTCCCCCCACCTACAATCCCTGCCGGTACGAGACTCGAACCCGCAACCTTTGGGTTACAAGTCTGTCTCTCAAACCATTTTCAGTTCAAACAACTTGTAAAAGTGCATGTAGCATCCTATGACCCCTTTAATATTATTCTAGATTCAATATAATTGGCGGCACTGGTGGCATAATGTTGACTTACACAAAAATATTTCCCACCTGTCCCTCTGTATTACAGTGACACACTTGCAAATTTAAAGGGATAGTTCACCCAAAAATTAACATTTGCTGAACATTTACTCACCCTCAGGCCGTCCAAGATGTAGATGAGTTCGTTTCTTCATGGGAACAGATTTGGAGAAATGCAGCATTACATCACTTGCTCACCAATGGATCCTCTGCAGTGAATGGGTGCCGTCAGAATGAGAGTCCAAACAGCTGATAAAAACATCACAATAATCCACACCACTCCAGTCCATCAATTAATATATTGTGAAAGTAGAAGCTGTGTGTTTGTAAGAAAGAAATCCATTATTATAGCATTTTAACTTTAAACCATCGCTTCTGGTCAAAATAAGAGTTTGAAACACTTCCTCCAGTGTAAAAGTCATCCCCTGTTGTCCTCTCACCTCAAAATCTACTACATATTTGTTTGTTCATATTTTAGCCAGCCCAGAAGCAACAGTGTGAAAAAAAAAATGCCTTGATGGCTTTGTTTCAGATTTTCGCTTCACAAGACATTAATTGATGGACTGGAGTGGTGTGGATTACTGTGTTTTTATCAGCTTTTTTAACTTTCATTCTGACGGCACCCATTCACTGCAGAGGATCCATTGGTGAGCAAGTGATGTAATGCTACATTTCTCCAAATCTGTTCTGATGAAGAAACAAATTCATCATCCTGGATGGCCTGAGAGTGAGTACATTTTCAGCAAAATTTTTTTTTTGGGGCAATTATTCCTTTAAATGAATAAGGCCAATCCATAAACAAACAAAAACTCACTGTTTGAAAACATAAGATGTAAACAATATTAGTGTCAATATGATTTTACTGAAAAAAAAAAATTTCACCCTTTTCTGTGTAAAAATGACACTTGCTTTGGTGTTTTGCATCCAGTACACATTCAGACAAATTTTAAGTGTGACTTAAGTGTGCAAACACGTTTAGAGCAACAGTAAGTGTTTCACTCCAAAACCTGCATTGGCAAAAAAAAAGTGACCATAAAAGGAATCTGCAGTATGGGATATGAAGCTAGAAAAACCACATTCACACAGTATGAATTATCTGACACAGACGTGTTTTCTTTTTATAATTTTCTTTTTATTTATTCAAAAGAAACAAGGAAAAAGGCAAAAAAAAATAAAAATAAAATAACAAAAGGTTAAGAAAAAGGCGAGACTTTTAAATAGGAGTGACTGTGTGCAGGTGTGTTCAGGAGGAGAGAGAAGACATGATTTCTCACTGCGGGTCTGACGAAGCCCAATGCTCAGGCTAAAGCAGAAAGCCCGAGACACTGTCACACACCAGAGAAAAAGGCACTAATCCAGAGAGAACGACGAGCGGGTCAATAATACACGAGGAGCAAACTAAATTCATAAGAGCTAAAACATACAACACTGAAAAGACAAAAGCGCTAAGAGAAAACAAACGGAACGCATCAAATTAGTCGATGTGACAACTCAAATATACGAAAACTCTGGTTTCTTACTTCTTACTGGCTTAACTGGCATCCACCAGTTTTTCAACACCAAATCTCGTGATTTTAAATCGTTTCGTGAACAGCTTTTCCACATGGACATCGTGAACAGATGCGCGTCTTTGAAATCATGAAACTGTGGTTCAGCTCTCCATCTGAGTGATGTTGGCTACATTCACATCCAAAGACAAATAAAAAGTGGCTGTAATAAATACATTGGCTTAAAATGGTGGCTAGCCATCTGGCTTTTCACATTAGATCAAGTCCTGCATGATTGGAAGCTCCCCGGTGATAAATTGCTATCGCCAAGGATCCACTCACCTATTGGTTCTAAAACAAAGGAAGAATGATGACAAAAGGAACACGTGATGCGTTAAACACTACGGCGTTATATCTGAGATGCTCATAAAATTAGCATGTCTCAGAGCTACTCCGTTTCATCCACCCTCACCAAAAACATAATTTACAATTGGAACAAAAAAAAGTGTCGAAAGGTAAAACAGACAGACACATACAAATATATAATATATATATTCTTAAAAAAATGGATTCTCTCTATAGGTGTTTTTTTTTTTCCACAGCCCAGATGTACAATGCGTTTGCAATTTCTTACGCTTACATTTTTATATATATTTTTTTCCTTTTTAAAAACAGCGTCAGGATGTACTATTATAAAGAGATTTAAACATGCAGCCAAAACAACAAGAACAAAACAAAACAAAAATGTAACAAAAAGAATTCTAATTGCTAGAAAAGAAGCCAGAAGCAGCAGGATGAATCTACAGACAGAATCATTGTTGTTTTAATTTATGTGTGGTTTACTATGCTAGGATTCAGCCTTTCCTTCGCCCTAACAGCTCAGTCTGGACTGCAAGCGTTCATGAAGACATCGCGATTCTCAGGAATAATAGTTTCGCCCGGGCACCACGGCAGAGGTGGAAACCTCCAGCCTCTCCGCTACGGTTTTTTTTCTCTCCTTGTTTTCGGTCACGGTTTCCATTCCTCTGTGCCGCTTTAATTCTCACAGGAGTTTAAGGGTGTTGACGGGGAGATGTAGGGTAGTCTGATTGTATGTGAATGTGAGGGGCCGCTAATTACAATTTATTCACTAATCGCTTGGTTTTTCTTTACATGTTCCGATTGACAGGCGTGACATAGTTGCGTGGGAACATGCCCGTCTGGCTGTGACAGGCGCCCTTCCACCAGTTGGGGTCAGAGTTGTCCAGGACCTGAATGAAGTCTCCGCGTCTGAAGCCAAGCTCTCCGTCCTCCTGAGGGTCGAAGTCGAACAGGGCCTGCACGTATGTTGGATGCTGCAGGTACACAACAGACACGTGTAAATAACCCAATTATCTTTTTTTTTTTAAGAAATCTCTTATTTTCATCAAGGCTACATTTATTTGATTAAAAATACAGTAAAAACAGTAATATTGTGAAATATTATTACAATTTAAAACAATTAGGGATGCACCGAATGTTCGGCAACCGAAATTATTCGGCCGAAAATAGCAAAAAAAAAAAAGCTCTTTTGGTGTTTGGCCGAATAAGCGGAAAGACCGAATAAATTGTACCGTACAATGACGTGACGCGATTAAATAGCAACCAGCGCAGAGTGAGAGGCACGCACTCTTTATAACGCAGCACACATGTCAGCAGTGTGGAAGCATTTAAAACTGTCTGAGAAAGAGGCAGGGTGATTGTTGCTGGTTACTGTATGATGATTGAAATCGCGAAATGGCCTTAAACAGTTATTAAATAAACTGCAGAACGTTATGTTTTCTAATACACGCATGCATTGCATGTATTCTGACTAGAGCCCGACCGATATGGGTTTTTTGGGGCCGATACCGATATTAGGGAGTAAAAAAAGGCTGATATCGATACATTCTTTGTGTATATTATAGTACAGTACCAGTCAAAAGTTTGGACACTTTCCCATTCGTGTGTCCAAACATTTGACTGGTACTATATATAGAATACAGTATATACATAAACAGAATATATATACATAAACACATTTTTTACAATGATCACTCAAATGTGGTGATCAAACACTTATAATGATGTGACAGAGATACGTAATGGAGGCAGGGCATTTAATAATTTAACAAACTTTATAATCCAAAATGAGTCTGACATCAGTGCACTGAACAGTAAAGTTGAAGTTTATTCAACTTTAATTCAATTCAATTCCATTCAACTTTATTCCATTAAAGTTTATTTCACTTCGAAACATTCATTCACGGATTTGCTCTACTGTCTTCACACACAGACGAAACTTACTAGAGAAGTGTGAAGTGTGACATAATACACCTCTGTAAATAAATACAATATAAATTCACGTCTCGCACACTTTAATGCCCTTTGAATGTAACGTGTACGTTCCCTTGGAACTGGAATCATGGCGGAATTTCATGTGAAGTCCACTTCGCAGGGCACTTACGGTCGAATAAGACCACGCTTGAATGCTGCTGCCTGAACAAGTCCTTAATGAAGGGAAAATGTTGACTGGCGTCACTATCTCGCAAACGCGCCGGCGGATCTCCACCAAATTCGGGGGATACCTTCAGCTCGAGGAGCCCTCTTGAACGCCACCCTCCACGCGTCGGTAGCCCCCGGGATCGCTTGATCGGTTGGACCGTGAATTTAACCACCCGTAAACTCCTGAACCCCAGGGGCTATCGACTTGGGAGTGGTCTCATTCGAAAGCAGGCCTCAATACGTACACTCGATTCGCGTTCGAAAGGGTTCCTCGAACTGAAGGGATCCCCCGAATTTGGTGCGGATCCGCCTTTGAATGTAACGTGTACGTTCCCTTGGAACTGGAATCATGGCGGAATTTCATATGAAGTCCACTTCGCTCCGCCATTACGGAGATATTTCAATGGTTTAAGCTTCAAAAGCGTTTCATCCAGGTCACCAGTAGCAAAAAATGGAGCGTGCTCGGCTGGACATACTAAGTAATTACACAATTTCAAGCATTTTATCTGCGTTATATGTTCTGTATAAAAAAATTGTCATATCGGTGGCATATTTGCCGATACGATATATCTGCAACAAGCTCATATCGGCCAATAATATCGGCAAAACTATATATCGGTCGGGCTCTAATTCTGACAGCGCTGCACGAACTGTCTGTTTGTTAACCAGGGTTCAAAGTTCAAAGCACGAGGGAAATCTGCACTGAAACAGTGTTACTCGTCAGTTGCTCAGTCACATTTTTATGATTTTTTACAAGGCATGTGACAATGCAATACGTGCAACATTCGTAATGAGACTCATTTATAAATCTGCTGTTATCAACAAAAAGTAGCATTGAGGTCTTCCTGCACGTTTCCACCAAAATAAAAGTTGAGAAAAAGCAAGAACCCCATAAACATTCGTAAACGTTAGTATTGTAATTTTACTGTTGTTCTGTAAAATAATATAAAAAGACAATAATAATGATAATAATAATTACAACAGCTCTATTAATACATTTATTATAACATTCACACAGTGTTCACATTGGGATCTGTAATATTTTCTAATGTTTTAAAAGAAGTCTCTTCTGCTCAGCAATGCTGCTTTCATTTAAAAAAAAAAATGCATGCCTGATTTAAGAAGTGGGTATGATGGCCAAAAAATATTATTTATAAACTTATTAATTTTAAGTTAAATTGTGCTTTGTTGATATAATTTCTGCTAGAATGTTAAAAAATGTTCAGTGTTAAATATTTTTAAATTATTGTTTTGTAATAAATTTTTTCTTTGAAAAGCAATACAAAATAGTAAAAAGCACATTTTGGCTATTTAATTTATGCAATGGTGAAAAAAATTGGCAAAATACATGGAGGAAAAAAACTAGAAAAACCGTGTTCGGCCCAGTGTTTCATTTTGTTCGGTTTCGGCCAAGAATTTTAATTTCGGTGCATCCCTAAAAACAATATCTTAACATGTAATTTATTCCTGTGATGCAAAGTTGAATTTTCAGCATCATTACTCAGAAATCATTCTCATATGCTGATTTGATGCTCAGGAAAAATGTATTATTATTAATGTTGAAAACAGCTGTGCACCATGATACATTTTTTTTAAGGATTCTTTGATGAATAGAAACAGCATTTATTAGGGATTTTTTTTTTTAACAAAATAAATGTCTTTACTGTCACTTTTGATCAATTTAATGCATCCTTGCTGAATGTAAATATTAATTTTCTTTAAAAAAATCTAACTGACTCCAAACATTTGAATGGTTATATAAGTGAACTTATGGGATATTTACAGTACATCTGATATTTTAACAAACACCATGAATAAAGGCGATTTTAAGGCCCACTTTAAGAGAGCGAGTACATTTTGAGTAGGATGTTGGATGAATTTTCACGAATCAGTTCTGGATTATTCTAAACGAATTAACAATGACTGAACAGTTTATTCATCTGATCACTTCAAAATGTTGACAGAAGCTCCTGTTTGGCATTTTACCAGGTTTCAGTTTTTTTTAAATAATAAAAATTTAACTTGCTATTATAAATTAATTTACTGATTTATTGACTTAAAAATGTATAAATAAAATCTTCATTCTCCCCCCCCAGTTATTGCAAACAACTATTCTAGTGCCGCTTATTCCAAAGGAAAAAACAAATCTTTAATCAAAATGTAGTATCTTGCTCTTCCCGTGAATCTACTTTCCTTTTCTGTGGATGTCCCTTAGGCTAAATATCCTGTTTCACTAAGAAATGTGTCACATTACAGAAGTACAAGGGTTGCTAATGGTGATCCACATAAACTTTATGGATTAAAAAGGTAAAAACAAGCATACAGACCTGAGGCACCTGCTCGATGTCTCGTAGAAAGATCTGTTGGTTTCGGGAAACGGAAGTGGTGCGGTGATAGTCCACCAGCTCGTTGAGAGAGTTAAACTTCACGACCCACAGGAAGTACTTTCCAGCCCCATCACGCAGCACTTTGAAGTGCTGTACATCATTGCCAAACCTTCAACAACAACAAAAAAAAGACTATAATATGAACAAACACAACACTTTGTAACCTGCATGACAACTTCAAGCTTTATTTAATACTAAAGAGTGACATAATGCACTCCCTCCTGTGCCATGATCCATAAATAAAATGTTGCAGACTGGGCAGGCAGGTTACACAAGTGAATGGAGATCAGAGCGTACAGTATTAATACATGCATGCAAACACAGATGAGATGGACAAGATAGATGGGAAGAAATGTGTGATTGCCCTGATGTCTATCTGAGAACTGAAAGAGACAAGAACAGAGGTGATTCACACGAGACGCATGATGACGTTCAGATTTGTATCTGCATTACTGTACAGAAGTCTGGGGTCAGTAAGATTAAGTTTTTGTTCACCAAGGCTGCATTGATTTGATCAAAAATACAGTAAAACAGTAATATCCTAAAATATTAATACATTTGAAAAAAACTCATTTTCTATCTTAATATACTTTAAGATGTAATTTATTATTTATAATTAAAATTAAATTAAACTTTTTTCCAAAAAGTGTAATACATTTTTTTTTTTTTTCAGCATCATTACTCCAGTGTCACATGATCCATCAGAAATCAGTCTGTGTTGATTTACTGCTCAAGACATTTCTTATTAGAAGTGTTGAAAACCGTTGTGCTGCATTTACTTGAAACAGAAAACATTTGTCACATTGTAAATGTATTTACTGTCACTTTTTAACAATTTAATGCATCCTTGCTGAATAAAAGAAAAAATAAATTGTACTGACCTCAACATTTTGAACTTTAGTCTACATTAAAACATATATAGAAAGAATCATAATAAAAAATTATATTTAAATATTAAATTTTTTTTACTTTTTAATTTTTTAAAAAGATTTTGAACAGTAGTGTGCATGCCTTACTTTCATGAGAAGCTTTGTATATAGGGCACTTAAAATGAGGATAAAAAATTGTGAAAAAGCAGGATATGTACATCGTAAAAAGAGAAACAGACAGACAGACAGACAGACACAGCCTGACAGACAGATAGATAAGATACATACAGTGCACAGCATAAATGAGTACACCCCCTCTGAATAAATATAAAATATGTATTTTCTTAATGATCACTAATATAATTAATATAATTCATGGAAAGATGGCAAAATTGAAACATAGTAAACATATACTTAATAAAAACAACAGAATTACAGAATCTCTCACAGCAGCTCAAGAGTGTTAAGATTGAGTAAAATACATGTCCACTGAAGGATTTTCACCTTGGGAGAATGAATATCTTCATTGTCATGCTGAAAAAATGCCCAATAATGAAGACGCGGTATAAAGAAAACTGCAAACAGAAGAGGTGGAAAGAAATCAGGCAGTCATCAGCTGAAGTTGATTCTCACTGATTTACACGGAGGTGTGGATGAATAGAAAGAGGAAAGATCTTTTGCAAAGCACTGGTCCCGAGTAGTGGTTGACCGATATATCGCCAAGGCCGATATATCGGCATTTTTAAAATATCGGCATCGGCCGATAAGTTTTACTGTTTGGCCGATGCATTCGAGGTGGGACTTTTATTTTGACGGCGCTGACAGCGACTGCTCACATTCTCCCTCTTATTCGCCGTTGTCATTAACAGTTCTGTCTAATACGGATAGAAGTCTGTCTAATAATTAGATAAAACGGTTAAACAAAGGAATTAAAATGTATACAAAATGTATTAAAACGACTGCTTTTATATTATTAGTAATAGAAAGGCAAACATTACAATACTTTCTTGTTTGCCGTCAGCATTCAGCAAATACGCATTTATATAATTTAAACAAATCTTTGAATGACTAATGAATATTTAATTTCACAAAGCTTGCAAACTTAGTCGGATCTTGTGAAGTGTGCATTTGTATCCTGCATGATCGCGTGTTCTCTGTGTGACGGTCGGTCCGTGTGAATGGAATGCGGACAGGAGGAGAGTTCAGCTTCACTGGAGATGCGTGATCGACAAACTTTAAACTCGTGATTTCAAATTATGCTGCGCTTTATGAATTTGCCCACTGCCATATTCATGTCTTTTCCACTGTGTGCTGTATGTAAAATGAGTGTTACCTTGGCTTTATTTGAAAAAATATGATTCCCAAATCCCAATGCACACAAAATTCCCAGAATACTGAGTGCCCTGTTGATTACAGTGTTTACTTCCTTTTTTATTATATTTTAATTAAATATTTATTTGTGAAACATACTTTGTCATCTAAAGTATAAGTATGTTTATTTAACACATTTACTTTTCAATCCATTTTCAAATGATTTAAAATTTAAATATTAATAAAATTATATCGGCTTTATATCGGCCACCCTGCTTTCAAAGATATCGGCAATAAAAAAAAACAATATCGGTCGACCGCTAGTCCTGAGAGTAGCAGCTTAGGAAAATGAGATGCCAGTTTTCTGTCTGATAGAAAGGCAAGAGAGAAATTAACACTGGCAAAGATGAGCAAAAAAACAAAACAAAAAACAAAAAGGCAGCTCAGAGAAAAATCAGCTCAGAAGAACAGCTACGTTTAGAAGATCAGGAAAACACACAAGTTCAGATGATCAGCACAGAATGCTTCATTACAGCATGTGTGTGTGAACAAAAACATGCAGATGTGGCTAGATTGTGACAGACATAAAAACGTCTGCCAGCGTCTTCTTTCTTGTAGAAGAAAGCTGGTTGCAAGCCATTTTATAAACCATCCAACAATATATGTCCTTATTGAATGAAATTGAAGTTTGAAGTCAAACTTCACTAGATCTGGCTGTGTTTGTGGATGTGTGCTGTGGTGAACTGGGTTAAGCAAACCTGACAACCAAAGGCCTTTATTTACTGGAGTGACAAGATACAGCTGACAAATCCAAAGTTCAATTACTCTGTGCTATTCAAAATGATAGCTAATGTCACCACTGTGCTTACAGACCTAGGAGTAGAGATCCGATCCGAGATCCGATTTCGTAATTACTGCTCATTCAAAAAGTCGGAAAAAAAAAAAAGAATTCAGTAGATTAAAAATAATAAATTAAAATATATAAATGTAAGAATAGTTGTACAAATGATTTACAGTATTTACATTATTGAGATCCAATTTCATATTTACTATCATTCACAGGCTTGATCAAAAAATTTTTTATAATTACTGCTCATTCATAAAGTGACCCCCCCCCAAATTCCAGTTCATTAAAAATAATAAATATAAACTAAAATATTAAAACCTGTAAATTGCTGTATTTTAATTAAACAAGATTTAAATATAATAATAGTTTCTGCTTCGGTTTTCATTAATGAGATCAGATGTCGTAATTGAGAAAAAAATTATTTAAATTAAAAATATATAATATAATTATTAATAATAAACTGAAAAAGTCACACTGAACAGACTATAACTCCAAACTTCATATTTTCATTCAAATCAATTTAAATGTGTAATGGACATCTAGTTTAAACAATGATATAAGCTGATACTTTTACTCTATACGTACTTATATTATAATACATTTCTGCTCCCAGAGGGTCTGATATGTAAGGCCAGGAATAAAACCACAGGCTGTCTCCGCTGTACCTGCCTTATCTGTCCTGTCCGCTTTGATGTGGACTGCACAAGCCACAGTCACACAAACACAAAGAGCATTTGACCAGGAAGTGGCATTAAAGCACTTGAGGGCAAATTCCACTCGACCACTGTCCGCACGCCGCATCCCGTTCGACAATACGCTTGAACACGTGGATGGCATTTACATTGCCTGTCCTGATAAGAGGCATGTTGATGACTATCAGTTCCAGTGATTCAAATGATCAATTTTCAATTAGCCTCCCTTAAGCACACCACAGGAAAAAAATAATATAATTAACTCTCCATTATTGAAAACATGACTTTTTATTGTAAATAATCAAGCTATATTAAAACAATGGAATGTGGCCTTCAAATATTTGCATCTGCAAGTGATTATTCAAGTAAAAAACAAGTAGCGAAAATAAATGAAGGTTGGCTATTTTGACTTGGGCCAGCAAGAAACCCCCCAGGACACCCTAGTAACCATCTAGCAACCATACAAGACACTAAAGCACTCAGCGTACCTTAGCAACCTTAGCAAGTAATGCCATAGCAATCACCAAAAACATCATAGCAATCATTTAACGCTCTACAAACACTCAAGAGTATGTTAGCAACCATATAGTAACACCTTAGCAACCACACAAAACACCCAAGCAACTACATAACATACAACAACACTTAAAAACACAATATGTACGTTTTCGCCGCTAGAGGTCGCATTTTCAAAACAATAACAAAGGTGAAGCTTGATGACGCTATGAAGGAGAGTGGAGCGATGGGAGATGTCCTTTTCACCATCCAGAGATGTATGGAATTCATGAATTCACAGATTCACCAATTTAATTAAATTTTTTTTATTACCTGTACCTTCCAAAGTTATTCAAACAGTGAATAAATTCTACAGAGAAAGCAACTGACTTCAGTCTAGCGCGAGTTTAAGCACTCTCAAAAAACTGAGTACTCATTAAAGCTGTCGTTACACTGTTTGATGAATGAATCTCCTACTTACATTATACGTACACCGGGCCTAAAACTAACTTTATGCCACACCTGCCAATGGCTGGTGACATGATAAAATTTACCAGCCAAAATTTTTTTTTGCCGGCCATGAAACTATTTTTGCAAAAACAGGCAATTATTACTACTACAATAACTAAACATATTTACAATGTTTTTAATTTGTCCTGCTGGTGCATTTTCCCTCAATTTTCCCTATTAATTATAGCCATTCAACATTACAGTATAATTGAAAGCCATTCTTTTTAACATTTAATAGGTTCTGAAATGTATAACGACTTTTAATTTAAGTGATTTTAAAACAATCTTCACATAAACTACCGTATTGACCCGAATAAAAGACGATGTTTTTTTCTTGGAAATACATCTGAAAAAGCGCGGTCGTCTTATATTCAGGGTCTAGACTTTGACATGTCAATAATACACCCACAACAATAGGTGGCGCCAAATACGCGTAAAACGAGTGTGCCATGAAATACGTAAATGCGTGTTGTAAAGATCGCGAGTAAAAACAAAAGAGAAAGAAAACCTTACAGCTGCATGAGTCGTGACTGTCACATTAGCCTGATGGGACCAAACTCACTTTGTGATTTTAAAACGTAACAGTACCCAGATTTGAAGACTACAGTAAGATTTAACTTCTACTGTTAATAAGATGTTGGTAGGCTACTATTAGATGGATAGCCTAAATGTCCTAATTCAGATGAGCTACCGGTTTTTTTTTTTTTTATGTGTTTGGTGTTACATTTTACCAGTTTTTACCATACTTTCAAAACAAAAATTAAAATAGGAAAATTATGCAATATGAAAATAATTGAAGACAAAATGTGTTTTACTGAGAAAAAACATGATTTGGTTTTTAAAAAGCCTTTTCCAAAAGGTACATCTGGAAAAAG